>NC_043018.1:28273989-28291489 GCF_006345805.1 Octopus sinensis
TGACGAAGAAATGTAAATCTCCCCTTCATTCCCATTGCAAAATCGCAATTACTAACTGTTTTTTAGGATAATATTCCAATTTCGTTTCAGGTGTAGTCCCACTGCCCCGCACTTTCGACACGTGTTCTCTATCGATAGGCTTGAGGGCATTAATATCTTATGAGGGAATTTAGTAAAAAGAAACGGTGCGGAGCCCCTTGTTTATATGAATGTATATATATACATACATATTTTCTTTTTTTGCTTTAATCATTTGCCTGCGGCCATGCTGGTGCACCGCCTTTAGTCGAGCACATCGACTCAGGGTCTTATTGTTTGTAAGCCTAGTACTTACTCTATCGGTTTCTTTTGCCGAACCGCTAGATTACGCGCAGGTAAACACACCAACATCGGTTATCAAGTGATGGTGGGGGACAAACTCAGACACATACACAATTGTATACATACATACATACATATATATATATATGTGTGTGTGTGTGTGTGTATGTATATATATATGTATATATGTATATATGTAAATATATATGTATGTATGTATATATATATATATATATATATATATATTCAAAATAAGCAACAAGAATAACTCCGGTAATTTCGTACGATCGTTTCGCATTACATCATTTTATTAAATGTTGTAAGTATTACATCAGTTTTGAAATGCTGAGCACTCATCAGATATGAACAATTAGATATGAACAAAAGTGATTGGGAAAATGACGTTCTAGATCGGAACAAGTGGAAAGGTGCTGTGCGGACTGGTTGCAATGCCGAGGAGGAAAAGATGATTCGGCACTCTGAACTTGAAAGGGCTTGTCGCAAAGGGTCAATTAGAACTGTAATCAAAAGTGAATGTTGGATATGTATTATATGTGACTGTGTTCTGTTGTCAAATGCTGGATACGTGAATCATATGAAGTAAAATCGTAATGCCAAGACAGATAAGGATCTTGGACACCAACCGCCACTTACAACTTGTGTCATATGTCACAAAACTTGTAAGACAATATCTGGACTTACAAGTCATCAACGGAATGATTGTGCTGCATGATGGCGTGTGGTGTGTGTGTTGATGGGGCAGCTATCATCTCTCATGATGAAGCAACCATATATATATATATATAAATATATATAATATATATGATTTTATTTATCTAAAAGTCACAATACATGTATTAAAGCGCTACTAATGGTTTCATGTGTTGAGAGAACTCAGAAATATTCTTAAGGAGCAAATATGTCATAACGAACTAAAGAAATTGAATAATAAAACAAACGCGAAAAAAACGAGAAAGCAGCATATAGTTCGTTATGAGATGTGGTTTACGCCTGATGAATATGTTAGAGTTCTCTCAAAGTATGAAACTATTAGTAGTGCTTTAATATATGTATTGTGACGTTTAAATAAATAATATTTATCTCTCACCAGATGGAAAACATTTTTTGTTGAACTTTCGAATAATTTTATATATATATATATATATATATATATATGCTACCGTCATCTCTGCTTCTTCCTCTTTTGTTATCTATCTAATTAAAGGTACACCAGCAAAAAACATTGTTATTATATCCATTTTCTTCTCCGATATAACCTATAACTCCGGTTTACCAACCGAACCACCTGCTCCATACATCTTACAAAAGGCTGTACCTACGCATGTAATAGCCAGGTGCAACTCTGGATTAATTATGCCTTAGAGGTATTAAACCACTCTAAATAATACCTGTACTATATATATATATATATTATATATATATAAATATATATATATATATATATATAGTTAATCCAAACATGAAACACACAACGCGAGGGCGTGGAAGAAGTATAGTGTTATTGGACGCTCAGGAAGGAAGGGAAGAAGGAGGGTTTAACGTTTTGAGCGGAGCTCTTAGTCAGAAATGTAGGAAAAGGAAAGATCCAAAGAAGAGAAGACGGAGGAAACGAATCGCCAACGGTACACACGCGGTCACATATGTATATATATATATTATTGTGGGATAGGCTGCATTGCACAACTGGTTGTTGGTTGGAACATAATTTTCTATGCAGACATTTTTACAAGTTGACCTGCTGTAGGATCGAACAAGAATAACAGGTCTGTGAAAAAGAATTCACAAGCAGATGATTGCGCCAACGTGTAGCTACGAGCAGAAATAAACACTGTGAAAAACACCATACAACCGTAAGAACACAAATTAGAAAGTGGAATATGAAAAATACACACACACAAAAAAAAAAAAATGTCATTATAATATGATTAAAACTTATAAAGTTATATAAAGTTTACGAAGTTTGTGAGATAATACGATTAAAGAAATAAACAAAAAATTAGAAGAAAAAAAACTGAGAAAATATTGAAAATTTTTGTCGAAGTGAAATTTGTTAAATATTTAAAGCATTGCAAGAGAATAATGAAAATATATATATATATACATATACAAGAAGTGAATAAATAAAAATTAATGACATTAATATTAATAAAGAAAGTTATTTATAAAAAATTGTAAGAACAACAGTCGTTGTCTCGTTTTTGCTTTTTATTTACCGTTTCTATAGTAATAAGACAATAGCAACTCAAACAGGCAACATACATGCATGCACACATACAAAACCTACATATAATTACACACAGACATATATAACATCACGAAAGCGTGCACCTGTGTATATATGAATATATATATATATATATATATATATATATATATATATATACACGAATATATATTTCTTTATATGTGGGTGTATAAACATACATGCAAACACACATGCGCACATATATACATATAGATATATATATATATAATATATATATATATATATATATTCTTTCTAATTTCACAGCGCAGAGCTGCGGCCATGCTGATGCATCGCCGTTTTGCTACACTGTTATTACTAGGAGCCTCCTCTAATATGTGGCACTTAGTGAAGAATGGAGTTTGATATAGCTACCCTCATTTGCACCTCTTGCCGTAAGGTAGGTTCATCTGGGACTCTCGACAGGAAGAGGTCCAGCTTTGATTAAAAAACCCTACATCTACTTTGTGAAAGTTCCTCAGACTCTTTGGGAGTGTATGAAAAAGCTGTGGTCCCTGGAAACCCAGGCTGTTGCAGTAACTCGTCCTGAAACGTGATGGCATTGCTGGGATCTTTGGCACTATGCAGTGTCGTCCCGTTCTGGCACTGGTGTAGCTTTCATTGAGAAAGGTCCACGTAAAACCACTTGAGAACTGGCGAAAGAACTTCAAGTTAGCCTGAAAACTGTCCTCATATATCTGCATGCAATCGAAGAGTCAAACAAACTTGACAAAGTAGTACCACACGATTTGAAAGAAAATCAGAAAATGCGCAGAAATCAAATTTGCTCGTCGCTCCTTCTCCGTAACCAGGACAAGCCGTTCTTCAGAATGCGTTCAAATGAATTTTCCACCGTCTAGGCTTAAAAAAGTCCTTATCGTTTGTTTCTCCTCGTCCTGTTTTTACTATTTTTATCTTTATTTGTATTGCGTTTACTGTCCTGTTCTTGTCACCTTTTGTTACCCCTCTGCAAAATTTTTTTATTAAATTTGATTTGCGGGAAGGATTGTTTCAAAGTAGTCGGGTCCTGTCGTTACCTTCGAAACACGCAATAAGTCGAAACAGGAGCAGCTGAAGAAGGGGAATGTTCCTTGTGTTGTATGTCTTGTACTCTGTTTTTTCGTTGTTAAAAAAAAGTCCGTTTCCTTATTTTGTTTTTATGTTTTCGTTTCTCGTTGTGTTCTAAGTATTTTGTGTGGTGTCCTGCACCCATATATGCGTGTATATATACATATAGATGTAGGTCTGTACATATATGTATGTATGTATGCATATGTTTTATTTATTAAATTATTATATGATTGAACGCCACGCGTCTTCTACCAAGTAAGTTTTATTTCAATATATATATATATATATATATATATATACAAGCCCACGTGTATACCGACACTTATACATATACATATATACATATACACACACATACATTCATATATTCACACACACATATATACACACGTATTTTAATGGTTATCAAAGAATGTATGTATGTTTACATACATACATGTATATATATATATATATATATATATATGTACATACACACATACATATATACATACATATATAAATACACACACACACATATATATATATATATATACATAGACTAGCAGCATAGCCCGGCGTTGCCCGGGTATGTAAGAACCCCTAGTAGGCAACGACTAATCCCAATCTAGTCCTTTCCCTCTAGGGAACGAAGGTGCATGTGTAGGTTGCAATGTCTTCTCTTCACTCGAATACTTCTGTGTATACGATGTTCCTAGCTGTCCCTTTGGGCGAAAACTCCTAAGAGAGTTAAAAAGGTCGAGTTGCGTCCCCTAGACAGTCTGTGGTTTGTGTTTAATACACAAATCGGTTTGCTATGTGTGCCACATATGATTTAATTAACCGATTTTTTCCAGTAATAAAGTATCCTTTTGGAATAAAAAGGGCCATATAGCTCCTTGGAGCAGACATGATGCTCGCTGTGAATTCTCAAAAAATTTCCTGCCAATTTGTGAAAGATATTGTCGAAAATATGTCATCTTCAATTTGAACGCGATTTCCCAAAATGGCATGATTTTATCGATTCTTTCTGATGGTAAGGTACTGCATGGAAAACTAACGTCAGAATTAAGTTTCTTAGGGTAACATTAAGCTTCACCATGAGTTTGGTGAAAATCGTGCGAAAACTACAACAGAAAATGTGTTGCATATAAGAAGCTTAGATTCTCGACCCCATGTCGAATTTATCGATTTTTTTCAGAACTGGGGGAACTGTTCTAAATTTTCGCTGCGTTAGTTTTGAATTATGACATTGGGCTATGTGTGTCAAGTTTCATCAGAATCGGTTGAAAGCCGTGGTCAGGGTGAGGGTACAACCTGACAGACACACAGACACACAGACAGACAAACTGCCGTTTATATATAGAGAGATATACACATATTGGTGATTATCAAAGACTGTATATCTGTTCAAAGGTTATTAGATGGTTACTGAGAATATGTAAAGGGGTTACATATATTATGAGTAATTTATTGAAGTAACTATCTGGGAAGAAGCCAAATATGTTAGCGGAATTAAAGCTTCGAAGTGTTTATGTAAATTGTTAAGTGAGAGGCACATGTGAGTGTCAAACAATTATTAATGTTATATATTATATCATATAGTATAACTATGCTATTAAATCATAGAATTAAATCATAGAATACTTAAATAATAATTAAATAATAGAATATATGATTTAATTATATATTTATTAATTACTTAAATTTAGAGAACACATCTTTTCCTGCGTGAATACAAGAAATATTTTTCTCTTTTCGTCAGTTTAGTAAGTGTTTTAAATGTCTCTCCTATGCACAAATTGAATTTCTTGTTATTAATTTTGTAAGCCTTTGCGAAAGCAAGATTATCCCATTTAATTTCAAATCAAAAGTTATTCTTCAATTCCCATATAAACATCCTTAGTCCGGTGGGGTATTTTTTGTTGATCTTTAAAAGTCTGGAGATCGTTAGCCCCGCGGGTCTTTGCTTTAGGTTCGCTTGAACCAATATTAGAATATTTTTTCCAGAGTTGTAACAATATATTGATAAACTATATTTCTCTTACATGAATTCTTAAATTTACAACTAGTTTTAACTTGGCAGTCACAATTTTCATGAACGTTTTTTGTGTGTGTGTTTATTGGTTGTTATAACCGTTATTCTTAAAGTTGGTGGAGTTTGGGAGATTTGGTTTAAGTTTAGAAGAATGAGTAGAATTATTGTCATGGATGTTTCTATTGGCGTAGAATTTATTTAATATTCTGTTGTTAATTGATGATATAATTGTAAATAAATTAGGAGTTAGGCCAAAACCAATGTGGACAATTTTGTAGTTTATAATTTCGTTGTATTTATTATCGATTTTAAAATCTATATGTATGAACAACAATTTCCATAAAGCAGGTAAGCAAGATTCTGCGATACACTTTCGGAAGAGCCAAGATAAAACAGATGACAACCCAGGACCCTACTTCTGAAGAACAATGACTAGAATACCACCAGGTCCGGTTGTTGCTTTATATGGATCCAACCGTGCCACTATGGCCGCAACATTAGCAGAAGTAATATGACAACTATATAACAATTTATCAGTTTTGAGAAAAACATCGGGAATTGTATGATCAGAGTCATTGAAAATACAGTGAGAACTAAACGGTTAAGCAAAGAGCTCTGCTTTATTATTAGATGTTGTCAAGACCTCAGTCCGTTGAATAACGGAGGAATACAAGACTTATTTTTACATGTAACGCTTTTATTTATTGTCCAGGAGTCACGAGAGTGTCCGTTCTGGGGTGATATACGAACCTGAATGTGCTGATCGTAGTCTGATTTAATATCACGAATAACAGCCCTAGTTATTGCCAGCATTGGGGAAAAGCTGTTTATTCACTACAGAATTATCTCGCTGACACTGGTGGAAAAATGATTACGATGGTCGATAGAAGCAGCACAAGGAGGAGAAAACCAGAATGAGGAATGAGGTTTCAGCTGGTATTTGCGACATGGCGAGCTGACAGAAACGTTAGCACGCCGGGCGAAATGTGCAGCCGTATTTCGTCTGCCGTTACGTACTGAGTTCAAATTCTATCGAGGTCGACTTTGCCTTTTATCCCTTTTGGGGTCGATTAAATAAGTACCAGTTACGCACTGGGGTTGATATAATCGACTTAATCCGTTTGTCCCCTCTATGTTTAGCCCCTTGGTATGAGGGTGTATTTGAGAGAGGGTATGAGGTTTAGCAAAAATGTTTCTCAAAGAAACGTCAGGACGAAGGTCCTGAAAATTGTCACAGGCACCACGATCATAGCTGAATAGAGCACAAGGAATTGGGGAATAATTTAGAGAAACATTAACTGAAACAACAGCATGATTAGATCCCTTGAGTGGAGAATCATGACATACCTTACAGATATCAGGATTTGATGCCAAGAAGTGATCAAAGAGGGAGGAAGATTGGTCATAGGGATCACGAATGCTAGTATGAAAGTCAGCGAGGTGTGAGTAATTGAGAAAGTGCAAAATTATACACTTCAATGCCAGATGCAATAGTGCTATGAGAAAACTTGGAATTATCAAAGAAAATATATTCGCAGAATTATATAGTAAGGGAGCTTTATCGGAGCTGTAAGAAACAGATTGTATAACACAACAATTTTGAGTAGATAACAGAGAACGATATAGAAAGAACAAGTAGGTAGTTGAGTGAAGAAGAGTAAGTCGAAAACACATGAAAGACTGTCAGCATGAATTTCTATACATACATACATACATACATACATATATATTATATATATGAGGGGGAATTATTTTACCATTATGTGGAAACACTTATGCTAGAAGAAGAGATCTTCTTCTAGCGTAAGGGTTTTCACATAGTGGTGAAAAAATTCCCACTTATATTTATGTATGAAATACTATTTACTGAATCTCAGCTTGTTTATTTGCTAGACCAGTGGTGTTAAACTTGATGTTATTTAATTAATATCCAATTTTTCACCCTCATTTTGATTACACACGCACGCACACACACACACACACGCACGCACACACACACACACACACCACACACACACACACACACACACATATATATATATATATATATATAAGTATTCGCTCATTAGATGGTCCTTAGACCACTGAAATAAAATGGACGCCAGACAGAAATCAATAGGTGACAATATACTTTAGATTAGAAGACTGAAGGTGATATTGAAGAGGAAAAGTAAACAGTGGAAGCGAATTCCAAAGTGCAGCAGTGCAAAGGAAGAAACTGGTACTGTAAAGTGCTTGGCGACACTTAAGAGGTTGCACAGTATGCTGATGAGAACTAGATGCAAGTCTAGTTGATTGCTGATAAATTCTTAAAGGAAGAACCAGAGAAGAGAGCTCTGCTGAACAATGTCCAGAAAAATACTTATTAAGAGACTAGGAAGCCACACGACGACGATGAGAGTGAATCCAATTTAGAAGATAATCACTTATAGGTGTGTGTGCGTGTATATATATATATATATATATGTATATAAATATATGTGTATGTATATGAACGTGTATATAGGTATATTTATATGTACACACATATAAATTTTTATAGTATAAATTACATTTCATAAATGAATATTTTATTCTTTTTATTAACTATAAATTAACCTTAATTATATTTATCTTTCCTCATTGAATTCGATTTTAACATTATTTATTATTCTTGTTTTATTTATTTTATTTCATCATATTCTATTCAATCTGTAAACCCTGCACCTCAGCCTATAATAATACAAATTAGAAACCGTAATATTTAGTCCGCTGTAATGAATTGATAGGTCCGCATATAACATCTCAAGGTACATCTTGTTTATCCGATGAAGTTATGCTCATGTCACATAAATGCAAATTTAATATACCAATTTGTAATTGAATTATTGAATATTAATTGAAACGGCTGTTAGAAGCGAAGATGACCAATTTGTTAATAATAAATAACTTTCTTATCTCCATTTTCATTTCTTTTCTTATTATAATTCGATATAAACTAAATACATGTAGACACACACATACACACACACATATATATATAGATACATAGATAGAGAGATAGATAGATAGAGAGAGAGATAGAGAGAGAGAATTAGATAGATATTTGTTAGTAATAAATGATTGTTAACTTCCTTATATCCATTTTTCTTCTTCTATCTAAATGCTTAATAAATACCTATTGTTTTAAGGGAATTTCACTCCCTAACAGTACTAGGTATTGAACCAGCATTTACCTTGGAAGCAACCATTCCTTCACGAGGTTAATATAACCTCTAATTAAATTTATATACATACATATATACCTACCTACCTACCTACCTACATACATACATACGTACATACATACATACATACATACATACACATATATATATATATATATATATATATATATATATGTATGTATATGTATGAATACCTTTACTCTTTTGCTCTTTTACTTGTTTCAGTCATTTGACTGGGGCCATGCTGGAGCACCAGCTTTAGTCGAGCAAATCGACCCCAGGACTTATTCTTTGTAAGCCTAGTACTTATTCTATCGGTCTCTTTTTGCCGAACCGCTGAGTTACGGAGACATAAACACACCCGCATCGGTTGTCAAGCAATGCTAGGGGGACAAACACAGACACACAAACACAGACACACAAACACATACACACACATAAATATGTATACATATATACGACGGGTTTCTTTCAGTTTCCGTCTACCAAATCCACTCACAAGGCTTTAGTCGGCCCGAGGCTATAGTAGAAGACACTTGTTCAAGGTGCCACGTAGTGGGACTGAACCCGGAACCATGTGGTTTGTAAGCAATCTACTTACCACACAGCCACTCCTAATAATCATAGTCGCTTGTTTTGCAACCAACAAGCTAGCTCTTTAAAGACATCTCCATTAGAGATGAAAGCAGTATTTACACTGAGGAGTGATGTTTATTGCCACCTAAACGTGGGTGTAATATTGTTTTGTTCTTTTTTTATAGTGTATGACACTGTTTATCTACATATTGTGAGCTTGGGTAAACTACCGCTATGTCTAGCAAACAGGAACCCATCATTGAGGATGATTAAAAATAAGATCGAAATTATGTGATACGGTGGTCTCCGTGCTAGAATTGTAGTGAGTTCTCTCTCCGCTTGTAATATATATCGAGGGCGAAGAACATTGAACAGTCAACTGGAGAAGATTTTCTCCTGAGGTTCAAATATCAGTATCGTCTGTTTTTATGAGACACCCATATTTAAGTGGCGATTAATATCATTCCTTAGTAATAATACTGCTTTTATCGCTAATAGAAAATTTCTTAATGAGCTAACTTGCTAGTTTCATACAAATATATGAATATTTATCCATTCATTTACTTTTTATCTCCCTTCGGATATTAGACTGTACCTACGCTGAGGTACCGCTTTGGGGAAGTTTAGTCGAACGAATTGACTCCATTACTTTTTTAAAGCCTGGTACTCATTTAATGGGTCTCTTTAACAAACTAACACAGCTTATCAATAGGTTATGGTGGATATACACAAAAATCTATCTATCTATATGCCTATCTATCTGCCTATCTTATCTATCTATCTATCTATCTATCTATCTATCTATCTATCTATCTATCTATCTATCTTCTATCTATTAAATATATATATATATATATATATATATATATATATATATATATATATATATATATATATATATATATATATATAATATAATAAATATATATATATACTTAAATAAAGCAGCAGAAAATTCAACAAAATCTGTTACTCTGAGTTTCTCGTTGCCGTTCATCAGACAGTTTTTGCTAGAATGGAACCGATATATCAATTCAATCCAGACTCTTACAAACGCTGCACCTTAATAAATGGACTTGTTTGATAGGGCCAATCAAACAAGTCCATTTTTTTTTAAAAAAAGGTGTAGCGTTTGTAAGAGTCTGGATTGAATTGATATATCGGTTCCATCCTAGCAAAAACTGTCTGATGAACGGCAACGAGAAAATCAGAGTAACAGATTTTTTTGAATTTTCTGCTGCTTTAAATAAAGCATATTACTCTACCACTGGTATTTTGAGTACCTTTTTTTCCACCCTGTTTCACATTTATGTGTTACTCCCGGTATATATCTATATATATATATAATATATATATATATAATATATATATATTATGTGTGTGTGTGTGTGTATATATATATAATATAGAGTGAATCTAAACAAAAACAAACAGAAGAAACAATAACGCGAGCACGAGGTACAAGTACTGTATTATCAGACGCTCAGTGAAGGAAGGAAAAGGATTTAACGTTTCGAGCTTTGCTCGTCTTCAGAAATAGAGGAAAGTCCAAAGGAACTGAAGACGGAGGAAGAAAATTTGCGATGCGCATATTACTGCAAGCACCTATCTTTTTTTTTTGTTACTTGTTTCAGTCATTTGACTGCGGCCATGCTTGAGCACCGCCTTTAGACGAACAAATCGACCCCGGGACTTATTCTATGTAAGCCCGTCAGTTTCGATTGCCTCCAGGGTTGCGAAAGTTATGCCCCCAAATGATTCTCTAAACTACGAAACAAATGGTAGTCTGAAGGTTCACGGTTGGGAAAATAAGGTGGATGATGAATTTTTTCCAACCAAGCTCTTCGATCTTCTGTGACGTGATCTTTGTAGTGTGGGGTCACGCATTGTCCTTATGAAACACCTCTCGTTTTCGATTCACTAAAGCAGGACTTTTTTCTTCAAAGCTTGGTTCAAATGCCCTAATTGCTGACAATAGACATGAGAATTGCTTGTTGCATTAAGTGGTAACAATTCAATTTGAATTACTCCTTTGCAATCCCACCAGATAGAGAGAAGAAAATTTTTCCCATGAATTTCCCTTCTCGGTTGTGGCTGAGCTTTTTCCCTTTTACCAAGCCACTGTTTACGACGTTTAACATTTCGTTAGAAGATCCATTTTTCGTCACCAGTCACAAGTCTATCCAAAAAGGGTGAAATGAGTTCGCGAGAAATGAGAGAAGAGCAGATGTCAACTCGGGATTTGCGGTTGCTTTCAGACAATTCACGTGGCACCCATAGAAGGACTTATCAGAAGATAAATTGGAAGTGCGAAGGTTCTGTACAGAGTAAAATGTGAAGTGGCTTGTATTTACCTAGGAAGTGTTAGAAGCTGTGACGGCTCAGTATAAAAGGTGTTTAAGGTGGAAAAGAAGTCGTTAGATTCGATTAAAATCAGAACACTTTTAAGATAAATCTTTATCATCATTCGCCTGCACTTTAATATCTTGAGACATAAAATTCATAAAACAGGGCGAAATACCTAGTTTCCATAATGTATAAGGAATCGAGAATTGGGAAACCTGTCCGCCGCTGAAACACTCATTTACATCAATTAGGGCAACATGAAATAAACCGTTATACTCAAAGGACTTACGGCACAATGAAATGAACCGTTTTACTTAAGAACACAACATATCTATCGGTCCGGGAATTGAAAATACGACCGTATGATCGCGAGTGCAGCATTCGAAACATTAAGGCCACCATGACAGCCTAAGGTTAATAACTTTATCTCAAGATAATGCCCAGAAGCAAGTGTATAACAGAGGAAGGGCTTTATTAAGTTTTATTTCATTTTTCCCGGTTTAGTAAATCTTGCATTCGATAATAATTTGATATTATTAAGATAAATAATCCCTTGATGATTTACAAGAATTATCCCTGAAACCTCAGAGAGAAGTTGTAAATGGAAAGGAAATTAAATTAGGAGTCAATTGTAATTTTATTACAGATTCAATCTATAGATTGGGCTTAAGCCCAATGTTTAAGACTGATCAGTAAAACTACGGTTGATATACAACACAACAAATAGATACTCGCACACGCACACACGCACACATACACACACAAATACACACAGACACAATATATATACATATACATATACATATATATAAGGTGGTGAGATGGCAGGATCACTCAGCGACATTTCTTTCGTTTGCCTCTTTACGCTTTCAGTTCAAATCCTGCTGTCATATGTGCCATGAACCGCTTCGACTATCGATAAAGCAGTGTACCAGTCAAACACTGGAGTAGGGACAATCATATTGTCCCTCAACATCAAAATATTCTTCCTTGACCCTTGCAACGAACCGATGTCTCTTTCAAGGATGTGTTGGGATATCTGTCACTTATACGCCATGAAGTTCTATTACGGACTGTTTGAGTTCTAGGACTCCAGAAAATCTGTTTACACACACACACACACACACACACACACACACACACACACACACACACATACATGTATATATACGATGGGCTTCTTTCAGTTTCCGTCTACAAAATCCACTCTCAAGGCTTTGGTTGGCCCCAGGGTATAGTAGAAGACACTAGCCCAAGGTGCCACGCAGTGGGACTGAACCCCGAACCATGTGAGTGGTAAGCAAGCTACTTACCACACAACCACTCCTACGTCTATATGTATACATACATATATGAGTGTGTGTGTGTATGCGTATATATATATATATATATATATATATATATGTATATATATTTGTGTGTATATGTGTGTGTTTGTATTGTATGTGTGTGTTTGTATTGTATGTGTGTGTGTGTAAAAGTTTACTAATAAGCTACCTATCTTTTAGAACATAGACATTTAATTAACACAGAATCCAGAGTAGGTAATACTGAATTCTGTAGCAAGAAGCAAGCAGCTTAAATCACCAGCTGATGATAAGTGGAAAAATTTATATAGATTAGAATACAGATTCGCTATGTTTTCAATCTGTGTTTGTGCAAGAAGTTGTTAGAATCATGGCAAACAGCTAAGTTTCAATCTATATATATTGTAATTACTGTCTTTGAAATTGTGCCACACGTATTTAAAATCGCTTCCACATCATTTCGCTATTTTAACTAAGATTTAAAACCTGTCAAGACCTGCCGCTATTGCACTGTATATCTCTATATCTGCGGAACGTACGAGAACATTATAGTTTGACAAACTACTTTGGAATAATTCCTTTTGCCGACTACACTTTGATTAATGTCAAAATCCATCACATACTAAAACTAAAAGCTATAATGCGCAAGCTTCGTCTTAAAGCGGAATCCCAAACTGTTTGCGGCGTCGGTGAAAAATTAATTACATACATTAACGGGTGATACATATTTCGCAGAGACTGTAGGAGAGACGGCATAAGAAGACGTTTGTATATATCTAAATGGACATTTAGGTAGAGACAAATACACAGGAACACACACGCACGCGCGCAATCACAACTTCGCACACACATAAACACACATACATCCACACACTCACACACATACATACAAACATGCACACGCATGCAAACACGGACACTTATGCATGTATGTATACATACACACACACATATATCTGCTTTCGGTGCGAATGTTTTTATTTTATTTTATATAGCGCCGTTTTTACAATCCTGTAAATAACAATAATAGTATTTTTGTATAAGCTTAATGCTTTGGGCGATCACCGTGCAATGACTAAGGAAAATAGTCTAATAACGGGGCATATAAGCCCTCGACAGAAAAAAGAAGGCTTTCCTAACTGTCGAGGGCTTATATGCCCTTTTATTAGATTATTTTCCGTAGTCATTGCACGGTGATCGCCATAAGGCTTAAGCTTATATAAAAAATACCAGGTAAATAGGCGCAGGAATGGCTGTGTGGTAAGTAGCTTGCTTACCAACCACATAGTTCCGGGTTCATAGCCTCGGGCCGACCAATGCCTTGTGAGTGGATTTGGTAGACAGAAACTGAAAGAAGCCTGTCGTATATAGTATATATATATATATATATATATATATGTGTGTCTATGTTTGTGTGTCTGTGTTTGTCCCCCTAGCATTGGATCCACAAATGGGATTAAAAAGCTTGTAAATAGATGGAATGACGTCATAGATAATCAGGGAAAGTACATTGATGATTAAATTTCAATTAAATATAACATTTGATCACTTGTTTTCTTTATTCAAAATTCGGACAGAACTTACGGGATGACCTCATAATCTAACAGCTTCGTCCCTTGAACTGCTTCTCTTTGGTACTCTTTACCATCGACTTGTTTCCTCTGGTCCTCCATGTTTTCTGCCGATCGATATTTTGTTTTTAATTTGCTGACCGCTTCTATTGCTTCTTTTTTCCCTGACACAAAAGGAGCTTCAGACCTTGTTTGGGACACAAATCGTTTCACAAAAGAACCAAACTATATGTTTTTCATTGTAGTCCATCACATTGTGTGCTAATTAAATCGTTATAGTGTTGACAACATTAATATTTAATAATAACAATGATAATAAACAATTACCAGAGCACTTCACGACAACCGCGCTTTGTCTCTCAGTCCATATATATCTATATGCGTAAGCCAGTGCTTGTATGTGTATGCACACGTGCTTTTATGTTATAGTGTATGTCTGTGTGTGTGAGTGTGTGTGAGTGTGTGTGTGTGCATGCGCGTGCATGTATCTCTCTCTCTCTCTCTCTCTTCTCTCTCTCTCTCCTATAATATATATATATATATATCTATATAACATATATATATATATATATGTGTGTGTGCTCCTTTAAAAGTCCCTCCAACGATCTTTTCTTCTACTGGTTATCGTTGGGTGTGGCTTGCTACTAATAATTATTGCCTACTTTGCGTAAATGTTTTTAGAAAATCACCAGGAGGTATTAAGCTAGGTAGAAGTAATAAATATAAAGGAAGCCTATATTACAAATGTGTTTAACAATAAATGAAAAGAGAAAGTCGAAAACTATTTACTGTTAATCATATTTGCTATAGATTCATTATGGCTTCCTTCGTTATTGTAAAAAAATTCAAACAAAAGCTGTTTCTGTGTGTGAGCTATATATATATATATATATATATATATATATATATATATATATATATATATATATATATATATATAGATAGATAGATAGATAGATAGATAGATAGATAGATAGATAGATAGATACATACATACATACATACATACATACACAGACACACACACAAATATATACACACATATTTATACATACATATATACATATACCTACATATATATAAATATTCATATACGTATATAAGCACCTACACATGTACATAGATGCTACATACTTATCTGATTAGAAGCAATTTTCATAAATCAGTTTATGAGTCACTACCAGCTACTAATCCGGTCATAAGAAAGGCATGTCGATTAATCTTATAATTCTGCAAAATAAGACTTAAATGAGAAAACGGAATTTGAAAAACGGAAATGGCGAAATTGAAATTCTGAAAAAATTTACTCTTTTACTTGTTTCAGTAATTTGACTGCGGCCATGGTGGAGCACCGCCTTTAATCGAGCAACTCGACCCCGAGACTTATTCTTTTGTAAGCCCAGTACTTATTCTATCGGTCTCTTTTGCCGAACCGCTAAGTAACGGGGAACATAAACACACCAGCATCAGTTGTCAAGCAATGTTAGGGGGACAAACACAGACACACAAACATACACGCACATACACATATATACATATATACGACGGGCTTCTTTCAGTTTCCGTCTACCAAATCCACTCACAAGGCTTTGGTCGGCGCGAGGCTATAGTAGAAGGCATTTGCCCAAGGTGCCACGCAGTGGGACTGAACCCGGAACCATATGGTTGGCAAACAAGCACCAAAAAATTGAAATTAAGGCATAAATGAAAAATATAAAAAGGATAATAAATGAAATTTTACGGTGACTATTATGCTTGCTGTGGAGGCACATGGCCTAGTGGTTAGAGCTGCAGACTTGCGGTCGAGGGATCGTGGATTCGAACCTCAGACCGGCAGATGTGTGTATGCTTATGAGACAAACACCTAAGCTGCTCGCGGCTCCGGCGGAAGGTAATGGCGAACTTCTGCTGACTCTTTCGCCAAAAATTTCTTTCTCAACCTTTCCTCCTGCATCTAGCAGTTCACCTTTTATGCTTAAAATTTGCAGATTGTGAAAAAGCTTTTGATTCAGTGGAAATTGATGATATACTAAGAGCATATTATAGGCGTAGGAGTGGCTGTGTGGTAAGTAGCTTGCATACCAACCTCATGGTTCCGGATTCAGTCCCATTGCGTGGCACACTGGGCAAGTGTCTTCTACTATAGCCTCGGGCCGACCAAAGCCTTGTGAGTGGATTTGGTAGACGGAAACTGAAACAACTCGTCGTACATATGTATAAACACACAGATATATATATATATATATATATATATATATATAATATATATATAATATATATATGCATATATATACATATATATATATACATATATATACATACATATACATGCATACATATATATATATATAGATATACATGCATACATACATGTATATACATACATACATATACATAACATACATACATACATACCATACATAAATCCATATATATATATATGTGTGTGTGTGCATATGTTTGTGTGTTTGTGTTTGTTCCTCCAACATCGATTGACAACCGATACCGGTGTGTTTACGTCTCCGTAACTTAGCGGTATTATTTATAATGGTAGGTAAACTAAGTGACCGATAGAATAAGTACTAGGCTTACAAGGAATAACTCCTGGTGTTGATTTGCTCGTCTAAAGGCGGTGCTCCTGTATGGCCACACTCAAATGATTGAAACAAATAAAAATAGTAAAAGAACATTAGAGGAAATGGGTATCCCAGAAGACTAGGTGATGTTATTAGTGAATGTACACCAACTGTAAAACTACATAAGCTATGAACCACAAGATTGTTAAAGGTGTCAGACAAGGAGACATCATATCACCCAAA
>NC_043018.1:28293989-28321489 GCF_006345805.1 Octopus sinensis
TATCATCATTATTATTATTATTATATTTGTCGCAAAACACGTAGGACGTTCTTTCGAACAAGCTTCGTAAAGTCACGCCTAAAACTGTTCTATTCACCATTTTTGTTAGAAGTGGATGTTATAAATATTGTTATAAACTGTCAATAAGAATACGGGTAATCTCTTGGCAATTGTACATTGGTTGTTTCTGCCCCTTATGAGGCATTATTTGTATAATTATCTATTTCACTCATAAAACGCCTCATCTTGTTTAAAAACAAAAAATAAACACACAAGATGGCGCCGTCATCATCAGCGTCATTACCATCGTGGATCATCATGGGAACATCGAGGGGGGAAGCCGTTCCTCTCACCAGCCCCCCCCCCAGAAGAAGACACCCCGCCCTTCTGTCACTTAATCCCAGCGACAACAACAACAGCATCAGTGCAAAGAAGGACAATGTAAAGAGAGAAGACAGTAGAAGCAACAGCAACAGCAAAACCGACACTATGGACAACAACAAGCTGTTCTTGATGAAGAAATATAAGAATTGGCCCAAGCCAAAAAAATCATAAAAACTGAGTGTAGTAGGGCCGCATTACTTGTGTTGGAAATGAAGGGAAAAAAACTAGTTATTTTAAATGTGCCTGGCACAGGAGAAGGCAAACAGATATAGCATCTATATGACAAGTGGAGGATGCTTTGAAGGAGATCTTAGAAGTGGCCCTCTTGTAAAGAGGCATACAGTATGCCGGCATCGAGGTCCTCTTCAAATGTGAGGAGGTCATGCGTAAACATGCAGTGGCGCTCCATTGGTAATAGGAATGGGTCCTGTACCCAAGCTACCCCTCAAAAGCAAATGTCAGAATAAAAATATCGGGCGTTCCGCCGGGCGTGAAGTTTTGCTAGATTGTAGCGTGCGTGGTAGAGGAGCTGGAATCACTCATTGGGGTGAAATGGAACATCAGGAAAAACTGGTCTGCAATAACCATAGAAATCTTGCTTCTAGAAATCTTTAAACGTTTAAAATTTTACTTTAATTGATTTGATTTTATTTAGTTTATTTTATATTTTATATACATGTGAGGGCGCATGGCTTAATGGTTAAGATGTGGTTCAAAACACTCCATCTCACGTTGGGCTGAGATCATTTCGTCACCTGATGTACGGCACACACTGTACCTGTTCAGACAAAGTCGATTTCATGAGGGGAGCGATATAATGTCTGGCGCAAGCATTTGATTATTATAAACAAATCATTTGTGCAGGTCTATCACCAAAAGCTGAACACTCAACACGTCTTTTTCGACGGGAGAGTTTATTGTATAAACACACCACACGCGTACACCACACAGATACACACGCATATATATATATATATATATTATATATATATATATATATATATATATAATATATATATATATATATTGTATATATAGTATACATATATATATGATTTTTTTCCTCCGTTTTCCCTTCTTTGGACTTTTCCTTTTTCTATGTTTCTGTCGAAGAGCCCCGCTTGAAACGTTAAGACCCTCCTTCTTTCTTTCCTTTCCTGAGTGTCTAATAACAATATACATGTTCCACGTCCCCGCGTTGTTGTGTTTTCATGTTTGGATTAAATATATGTCACCATGATAGATCGTTAGCCATTACAAACATTGTTTCCTCTCCTTGTTTTTTCTGTGCCCCTTTCTGTAGAAGAGCGTAGGCTCGAAACGTAAAAGAATTTTTCTATTCCTGAGCGTTATATTAATACATCTGTTTGTTTTGTACACTACCTCTCTTCGTCTTTTGTTTTTTTCGTAAACTCTCCCTATATATATATATAACTTAGATGTGGGAGGTGCGATAAATATAATCAAACCAATGTTTGCCTTAGAAGCGTTGAAATGTGTATTGTGAGACACAAATAAATTAATAATGTATTTTGAAACGCACAAACGCTTGTAGAGCAGCACAGAGGGGATAACATATCCATACAAAGCGGGAAAATATGTCAGCAACCAGCCATGAGTTGCTGACATATTTTTCAGCTTTGTATAGATATTTTATCCCCTCTCCTGTTCAATCAGCATTTGTGCGTTTGAAAATATATCATTATCTTATTTGTATCTCATATGTATTTTTCTGAGTGACCCTATCAATAATGTACCTATAATGACTTTACAGCTGGAGACAGTTGTAAATCAAATTAGTTCCAATAAAGAAAGATATGCATATTATATATATATATGTGTGTGTGTGTATGTGTGTGTGTGTGTGTGTGTGTGTGTGTATGTATATTATATTTTATATATTTGTATATATTTAGATATATGTATATATTTATATTTATATATATTTTATATCTATATTTATATATCTATATATATGTATATGTTATTTATATATAATTTATATATATCTATATATATATTGTATATATATGTATATTATATATATATATGTGTATTTTATATATATATATGTAATATACATATAATATAAATATATATATATTATATATATATATATTATATAATATATATATATTATATATATCCATACATATATATATATACATACATATAATTATTATATATATATAGATACTATCTATCTATATATATATATATATAGTGGAGACCTGTGATGAGAGTTAAGAGACATAGACTCTCCAAATTTGAAATCACTTGATCTAGAAATATCGATTTCCTCATTCTGCCGAGATATAAGTTAATTTCTTTGCTCGTAGCCCGATTTCTTGTGCACTTTTTATTTTACCAGTAATTGGTGGTTTTCTTAGAAGAGTTTTTGATTGCGATTTTCATATCATTGGTGGCACCGTGTGTGCCCTATTATAATTATAAATAAATTATAAGACTTTGGATTTATTTATATTTATTTATAATTATAATAGGGCACACACGGTGCCACCATTGAAAATTAGAGTCAAAAACTATTTATATATATATATATATATATATTATATATATATATATATATATATATATATACATTTGGAGAAACAAATGAATAGAAATGATTTTTCTGATAATATTGCACTTATAAACATCTGATTATTAAAGTGGAAAAATCACCAAAAAAGCCATTTTTATTCATCTGTTTTTTTTTTAAATATATGATACTGTATCAAGTATTTTTCTATTTGTTATTCTACTGCACACATACATGCACACACACACACACACACACACACACACACACACACACGCATATAGGCTTTTCGTCCGTCTTTACGTTCCGAATTCAAATTGCTGGACCAGTATTTTATTAATTACCGATTAACTCATCTATAGTTTCCAACAGTATCATTTGTCACGTGATCTAGAAAGGGCATATATAAAAACTTACTTGGAGAAAAGAAAAGAAACGAAACGAAACGACGTGAGGGCGCTCAGTCATACAATAATTTAATAAATAAAATATATGCATACATACATACATATATGTACGTACCTACATCTACATGTATATATACATGCATATATATTATATATGAGTACAGGACACCACAAATAGACGTAGAACTCAACGAGAAACGAAAACATAAAAACAAACTAGGAAACGAACTTTTTTAACAACGAAAAAACAGAGTACGAGACAAACAATACAAGGAATATTCCCCTTCATCAGCTGTCCCTGGTTCGACTCAATGCGTGTTTCGAAGGTAAGGACAGAACACGATCCGGTCGAACCAGTCCTTCCCGCAAATGAATTAAATAAAATTCCTTTGCAGAGGGGTAAAAACAAGGAAAGAAAAAAAATGTGACAAGAACAGGACGTAAAAGCAATACAAATAAAAATTCAAATACAAAATAAAAATACAAATACAAAAAAATACAGTACACATAAAGGAATAATGTTGTTTTAGGCCCCTAATATCTCTTAAAATAGCTCTAGATGACCCGGTCCGAGAAGCCTCTTATCATACGTCTTCTCTGGGTGATTAGACCATCGGTTAATGGATGTTGACAACAGCAACAGCAGCGATTATTTATATCCCGTAGTTATTGTACGTAATACTAAATCCTAGACCATGCATACTTATGAATTTTCTGGAAAATAATCGGCATTTTACTGCAATAATCTTTGATTTTTGCTCACGAAATCCACTAGTTCTTGTTCTTTGTTACTATTCTCCACATGTAGCTGGTAATTTTCATTGCACGTAGATCTTTTATTTTATTTATTTATTTATTGTCTTGCGTGTGCCATTTAATTCATCTTCATCTACCTGATACAGACATGAATCGTTTATTTCTCATGTTTGTCTCAACTTGGAAAGTACTATTACACAAGTTTTCATGTTCAATCTGAAGTGCTTTAGAGACAAAGATATATATTTTTTCTCGCAGACCAAATACAAAAATTATACATAGCAAAATGAACAGCATATAGCTCACTTGGCTACTTGAGACAATTCTTATCAGAAGATGAAAAAATATAAACGCGGGTGTGACTATATCTTTACGAAGCGCACTTTGCAACAACATTGCCACAAGTTCGGTCCCACTGTGCGGCTCGTTGGTCAAGTGTCTTCTGTTAGGACCTCAGTCCGACTAATGCCTTGTGAGTGAATTTGGCTGGCGGAAACTGTGGGAAGCCGGAACTATATATCTGTGTGTGTGCCTTTGTGTCTGTGTTTGTGTCTCTATCATCGCTTGACAACCAGTGTTGATTTGTTTACCTCATCATTACTTAGAAATTCGGTAGAAGAGAGACATGGAGTAAGTACCAAACTTTAACATAATTGTTGGCGGTTCTCTAACATGGCTGCAGTTCAATGACTGAAACAAGTAAAAGAGTAAAAGAGTAACATTGGATCAGCTGCCAAGTTCGAGGTGATCCAGGAGACAGCATTGTTGGGTACAGCTTGCATTCTAAGGAGCGCATTGTCTCTATGAGTCACAGGAGAAGGCACTACTTGAAACCTTCGGTGATTTGTCATTGCCTGCTTTCAAGTAAAGAATAACGGCTAATTAAGAACTATCCGAGAGTCTTTCAGAATAACAACAATAATCTATATATGTATATAAAATTCTTTATCTCTCTGTTTGTCTGTTCCCAAAGCATTCTCAAGCGGCTCAATCAAATCAAACCAAAATTTCTATGGCAATAGTATCAGACCCCCTGGGTGTCAACATGTAATTCTTTTTCATTTCGATGAAAACAATACAGCAACGAAACTTTTAGAAAATAAAAATAAGAAATGAGTGGAAATTTTACCGATGTTAAATTATAAGGCACAAAAAGAAAATGCCTCTCCCCAGACACAACAGAATATGCTTCAACACACGAACTCACAGAAAGAATCTTACAAAACCAAATCCAAAAACGAAATATGATATAATATTTTTTCACTTTTATTCTTACGTTTTTATACTTTCACCGTTAATTCTCATTATACCCTAATGTCAAATAACATTGTTTCACTTTTATTCTTTCACTTTTAATTATAATTATATCCTAATATCAACAACATTACGCATCGGCAACTTTCCATCTTAACGGCTATGACAACGGAATGGTGTGTCGGTGTATGTGGATTGACTGACATAACGAACGGTTTGGATGTGAAACATTCGACAAAAAACAATAAAGTGGCACGTCCAAAGTATATAAAAATACACATTTACCGTTCAATTACCAGGTAATAATTATCGCAGCAGTTGCAAATTTACCGTTAAATTAGCAGTTTGTACATGTGCTTCCATTTGGTTAATTCGTTCATATTTGGTTAATTTACACTGCATACAAAAATAAGGAAGTTCTACATGCATGCAACTGCTTACAATAATAGAGGTTACGGTATAATATCTTCTATGTTCATAATTTTTGGTTTACAATATTGAACAAAATATGTCACCAAAGAAAAAATGTAATCTTTTCAGAAACATGTATTAAGCAGGAGTGTAGGAATAAAAGGCGAGAGTTTCAAGACAGAAGGGAGATGAAACTTTCCCAAGATCAGCAAATGCATCCTGCGCACATCAGATGGTGTCTCAAGAGAGAAGAGAGTTGAAACTTTCCGAAGATGAGCAAAACATACTGTGGCACATCAAATGGTGTCTCAAAAAGAGAAGACAGATGAGACCTTCTCAAGATCAGCAAAAACAGGCTTGCAGCACGTTAGATGCAGTCTCAATACAGAAGGGAGATGACACTTTCCCAAGATCAGCAAAGGCATGGTGCAACGTGTCAGATGGAATCTCAATACAGAAGAGAGATGACACTTTTCCCAAGGTCAGTAAATGCTTGGTGCAGCACGTCAGAGAGAGTCTTAATACAGAAAGGAGGTGAGACTTTCCCCAAATCAGCAAATGCATGTTGCAGCACTCGATGCTGAATCATTAAAACAACGTTTTAATAATTAGACAGCGGTCCAATAGAACAGCTCTCAAAAACAGACTACGTACAAATTCGGTCTTCACAATTCCTGGAGCTGCTTTCAGATATAATCCATCCCATTCTTATAAAAATGATAATTTTGCCGAAATTAATGTACTAAACTCAAACTGTCATTTCTGCAAAGCTTTAACATTTTCCAATGGAACTAATGGCATGCGCTCCTCAGGCGCTAGGATAAGATTGTCAGCACTACCAGCTCATCCTCAACCTCTCATAGATCTTCTAGAAGGCATTTCCACCCAGTCAAAGGATTTTTCGAACTATATTAGACAATACAGCTCTGCATTTCAAATATCATCTTTTGGTGTATCTAATGAGATAGTTGAACATGAATCTATGCCAACGTTCAAAGATCAGAGACAAGTCTATCACCTTTATTGCCTCTCTGTTACCCACAAATGAACAACCACAGTTCCTCCAAATTTTCTTTATAAGTGATGTAGGATAACAAACCCAAAAGAGGTGTCAAAACTTCAGACGATATACCGCGTCGACTGCCGCAAAGGAGAATATATCCACAGACAGCTTTACAGTGCATTCTGAAGTCACATTTCCCACCAAAACCCCAATTTCCCGTGACTGGTTAGGGCCTGGACTGCTCCAAACAGACGACTAACAAGTCACTTAGTCTATTTAGCCTTACAAATCTACCTTACAAATGTTTTGTCATCAACGAAGCACCTTCCCGTATCACCTTTTTCAACATAAACTGTGATGCCATTTTAATCCCAAACAACGCCATTTTAACTATGCCATTTTAATCCTGAGCAACGCTATTTTTAACTATGCAATTTTAATCCCGAGCAACGCCGGGTATCTCTGCTAGTAATAAGTAATAATAACAATCGATGGCTCGCGAGATTCGAAACCTCATCTTTTTGAATGATTTGTGAATCAATAAGATTGGAGGTAGAGAGACATCTAAATATTGTTACCCAATTAGTCTGCTATCGTTCATTTACGTCATTAATGAGCTGAGAAAAAAAAACCCAAGCGACAATAGCAAGTAAAAAGAAATATAAATGGAAACAAAACGGAAGAACAAGAGAGCTAAACATTTCCCTTGTTCCGAAATATCAAAGTCTTTCGGCCGATAAAATAAATTATTATTTATCCTAGAGACCTTAGAGAATCGTGCTTTTGAAAGTCTCATTTTCTATAACTCTAATGGCATAAATATAAATATTAAAAAGTAAAGCATAATTTAAAAGAAAATCTAATGACAAAAAAAGAAAAAAAACATCTATCGCATAGCATGTTCGAATATGGGTGGAGGAGAAAATGAGAAATTCACTAAATATATAAATATAAAAGTTAAAGATCAGAATCGAAAATTGGTATAATGGCACGTTATTCGAGAATCAAAGAGGGTTTTGGATTCCCAAAGGAGAGCCTTGTTTAACGCAATTACATTCGGAATTAATTATCGCAGAAAATAATTAACCTGTAACCAATGCAAGGCCCTATATAAACCAAACCAAATTTGTTTGTTTCCTGCGCAAATATCTATTTCTCAGCATCACAGCCACCTCTGCTTCTCTTTCTATATAACAAACATTGACCCGCCTCTCTAAATATATGTCACATCATATCCACTACAGTTGCTTATTTTTCATCTGCTTTCAATCGCCGCAGCTCCCACACTGTCTCATATACATGCAACACATAAACAGAATTCTATCTATCACCTTCAATGTTCATACATGTGTGTGTGAGTGTGTGTGTATTTCTGTACGTTTGTGTGTATGTGTGTGTGTGTGTTTGCATGTAGGTTGCTTTATGGCGAGTGAACAAAAGACAAGAGTGCTCAATACATATTGTTTTTATTAAAACTGCGCCAGAGACAAACTCGTAGTTTCAGTTTCAACCGGAAAAGCTATACACCCCCCATATATATATATGTATATGTAGGGGGGAGAATACACAAAAAAAAAAAGACGAAGACAGGTAGTGTAGACAACAAGCAGATGTATTAGTTTAATGCTCGGGAAGTGAAAAATTCTTTAACGTTTCGAACCTACGCTCATCAACAGACATGAGCACAGAAAGAAACAACGACAGAAAATAAAGAATGGGTAGTGTTTAGCGATCTATCATGGCGAATGTCGGACAGAAGGGTCACACAGGAGGGCTGGGGATAAGGGGAGATAATAAAGTAGTGGTGATCCCAAAACGAAGATGCGCGTGCGTGTGTATAAGAGAGTTTGCATGTGCGTGTGGGAGAGGGCTATTGATCTTGATGTGTGCGTGTGTGTATGTGTAGGTGTGAAAATGTGGGTCTGGGAAGTGGTCAGTGCTGGTGTGTGCGTGGTAGTATGTTGTGATGTGATGTGTTGCATGGTATAGTGGTGTATGGTGTAGTGATGTGTGGTATGGTGTGATTGTGTTGGGAGGTGGAGGAGGCGTGAGTGAGGAAAGCAAGGGTGGAGTGTGAGTTAGGCTGAGGGTGGGGGTAGAGGTGGGGTATGTGGGGAGGCGGAGAGTGACAGTAGTGATGGGATATGTGGGAGTGGGTGTAAGGGATGGGGTGTGGTGGGGTTGGGTAGGATAGGGAAGGTGGGTTGGAATGTGTAGAGGTGGCGTGAGGGAACGAAGGAGGGGTAACAATGAAGGGGGAAGGAAAGGTGTGTAGGGGTGAAGAGAAGAGAGAAGGAGAGTAAGAGTGAAGAGAAGAATTGGGAGTACACAAATATGCACATATATATTCACACACACATATGTATATACACATACATATATATACATATATTTACATATACATACATAAAAATTAATATATATATATTACAAACACATATACTACTATTACTGCTACTACTACTAATAATAATAGCTATAATAATAATGATGATGATCATAATAATAATAATAATAATAATAATGTGTACATGCATATCTACTTTGTTATTACTTCACGTTGTTTACCAATAGTATAAGAACCGACTTGTACTACAGCTATATATAAGAACAGTTTTGTACTACATATATACATAAGCTGTTGATGGTAAACCAAGTGACAGGTTAAAATCTACCAACAAATGACTGTTACGTTGGTGATATCCTGCACTTAATGTGTATGTTTTTGGTAGTTTGTCCTGAACTTATCTCTCCTGTGTTTACGTATTTTTCACTCGATGGCAATGTCCTGTATACAATGTGTATTTTTCATTATGTATGTATGTATGTATATATATATATATATATATATATATATATATATACATACAAACGGCGGTGCATCAGCATGGCCGCAGCTCTGAGCTGTAACTGGAAAAAAAATACGTATATATATATACTATTTACTATTTTACTATTTTACTTTTTCAGTCATTTGACTCTGGTCATGCTGGAGCACCGCCTTTAGTCGAGCAAATCGACCGCAGGACTTATTCTTTGTAAGCCTAGTACTTATTCTATCGGTTGTTTTTGCCGAACCGTTAAGTAACGATGACGTAAACACACCAGCATCTGTTGTCAAGCGATGTTGGGGGAGCAGGCACAGACACACAAACATATACACACATATATATATACATATATACGACGGGCTTCTTTCAGTTTCCGTCTACCAAATCCACTCACAACACTTTGGTCGACCCGAGGCTATTGTAGAAGACACTTGCCCAAGATTACTTGATCCTAGTTGTTTTGTATTCAAATGTGGCAGGAAGAATGAAACGTACGACCGATTATGTTGAGATTGTAGTTCACACATTAATTATGATTAAAGGTAAATAAAAAGATCAAGATATTTGGCGTCTGTCGTCTTTGTCGCACCTGTCTGCAATCAAGGCATATATATTAATCATGGATAATTCAAACAACAATAAAAGACGAAGTGAAAATAAATTTAGAACAAGAAATGAAACAGTAAATATTAATATTAAAAACATGAAATATTAAAGTTGTCAGAGATGAGTGGCAGTTTTATTTTTTTCATTAATCTTGTTAATTGATAAGTTGATTTAAGCTTTATATAATTGTTATTCTGGATCATATCACTGGTAATTCTGGAATTTGTAATTTAGGAATAATTTCAAATGAATAAAAATGACATTTTACTTGAGAAATACGGAGATAGAAGGGTGGGTGGAGTCTTTAGACAAAATCTTCGACAAAATATAAATGTAAAGCGAAAATAAATAAATAAACGGATATATTTACAATATGAATATGCGAAACTCAGAGTCAAGAAATATTTCAGTTACGCCTCGAAGTTTCGATTTCGAAACTGAATAGAATATACATTCACACACACACACACACACACACACACACACACACACAACACACACACACACACACTTACCTGTCTAATAATATATCATAATATTTTATTCTCTGATTTGAAGTGAAAATTTTTAGATACAAACAAATCACTAAAACTGGTGATCGAAATCCAGCCAGAATCGAATCTACAAATCAACGCTAACACGGCTCCTTGCACATCTGTTTGGACCAAACGTTCAACCATCAATTTCAGTCATTCGTGTGTGTGTGTGTGTGTTGTGTGTTTGTGTGTATGTGTATGGGTGTAAGTGTGTGTGTGTGCTTGTGAATATATATATGTATATATATATATTCACACACACACAGACACACACAAAACACACACGTACATGTATATAAACAATGCACAGGCTCGATAGCAGGCGATGAAGAAAAACTGTAGTGTACAGGTTGGGCCATAGGTAAGCACAAAATAAGTTAACTACTCTCTAGAATTATCAAAAGCACGCTTCAAGTATTTAAAAAAAAACAATAAAATAAAATAATGATGAATACACACATACTTGTACATGCTGAACAAAATTAATAAAAATACAAATAATAACGTAATGCAATCTAAAAAGACAAATATTTCATTGTGTGACCATTGGACAACCTGAAATTTTCTTGAAGTCGAACAGAAATAATTTCAAATCATCTTCGGAGAATTGCTTCGGACAGGAGTGACACATCACCAAAGATCTAATATCATTCTCGGTTATACTGGGACGCCGAATGAAAATCTCAGCCTAGAACAATAGAAAGCCGGGACATAACTTGTACTGCAAACTTGATTTGAATATAATACGTTACTTCGTCAGTAATAAAGATAAATATGCACAAATACATTCAAATGCACAAAAGCCCACATGTGCATGTATGTTCTATGTATATACATATATAAGTATATATATATATATATTATATATATATATATATATATATATATACATATATATTATATTAAATTAGAGATAAACCTCGCTAAGATAAAACTTTCACTTACCTGAAGATTGACTGTAACCATAACTCGAATTATTACGAATTGGACAGCCATGAAACGATCGTAGTGTTTTACTCATTACCTTTATTAAAATTTTAATAATTTTGATATATATTTAAAATAATATAAATTAATTAAATTTATGTATTGGCTTAAGTTTTTCATTGTTTGATTTGCCTAATAGTGGTTTTATCTCTAATTTAATATAATATAATATTTTACTAAATATTATATTAAATCTGATTTTTCCCTGTAAGTTTGGATTTATTCCCTAATATTTTATTATATATATATATATCTTCGCCTCAAGTCTTTTTTCCAATGCGCCAGCTCAAGTTCGCTCGTACTGTCGAAAAGACGGCTGTCTGTGACGTCTGTTTTTGTTATTATTATCTTTATTGTTTTTACGTATTTTCGTATTCTTATTCGTGTTATCATTATTATTTTTACGTATTTTTGTATTCTTATTCGTTCCCGTCCTTGTTTCGTATACATTCGAGGCTTTCTTCCAAGGAATCTAATGCGCTTGGCTTAGATTTTCCTTTGGGTCTGGCCAGGTTGGAGCAACCTCAAGATTAATCAGCCGAAATTGCGAGGATGATCCGGTTCTTGACTGAAGATTGTAGGCTTCGAATGTTCCGTCGGTGTTTCTCGTATCGTCTTCTAAATTTTTTGCGTTCTTGTCCCGGTTTGTGTTTTTTTGTAATATATATATATATATATATATATATATATATATATATATATATATATATATATGTATGTATGTATGTATGTATGTATGTTTGTGTGTGTGCATGTACGTATCTGCATATATATATATATATATATATTATATATACATACATGCAGTTATTTATATACTTACAAATATATATAGTTATGTATTTATACACAAAACGCACATACGCATGTATATATATATATAGATAGATAGATATATAGATATACATATATATGTACATATAGATATATGTACTCTTACAGATATGTATATATATATATATATATATACAAAATAAGAAAATGGAGAAATACATCTAAATCAAATATCGAATACACCCCTATCTCAATGTGTATATATATATATATATATATATATATATATTATATATATATATATATATAATTATTACATTATATAATTAGGGCTTAGTAAAATAAATTACTTTGCCACATACTGAACTTAGTAGAAATAGCAGCCAAAAAAAAATTTTTTTCTTTTTTTTTAACCGTTTCTACTACTTAAAGAAAATTTCTCTCAGATAATGTTTACTCCAGACAGCTCACGAAGGTTTGGAGGTAAATACAGAAAAATATCACAAGTACATAGATCGTTTGATCTATTTGATCGTTGTTTTGGCTGCTATTTCTACTAAGTTCAGTATGTGGCAAAGTAATTTATTTTACTAAGCCCTAATTATATAATGTAACATTTTGAATTCGCCTTAAATGGTCCTTTTACATACTGAACACTTGGTGAAATTGATTAATTAATTTTACCCTCAATTGTTGATATATATATATATATATATATATATATATGTATGTAATATGCATACACCTACATCCACCTATAGATTCACACACAGATACGAATACGTATATGCATATAATAAACACAAACACACGTCTATCTATCTATCTGTCTATCTATCTATCTATCTATCTATCTATCTATCTATCTATCTATCTATCTATCTATATATATATATATATATATATATAATATATATATATATATATTCATCTCTGTACAATCGGGAGCCTGTGTGCATAAATGCTTCTTCGATTGTATATGATCATCGTTTCATATGTAGTAACGTACAATTAGTCCACCATCGAGATGTGAACGTAGCCGAAAGCTATTATCACGCAAAGATCGTGACCACGCAGTGTATGTGTATTGTCCATGCGTAAGTGCTTGATGGTGTTGGCATGTTGGCATCTATCAAGTTATATATATATGTTTAAAATATTTGTATATATATATAATATATATATATATATATAACTACACATATACATGTATTCATATATTCATATATATACATACATACATATATATATATATATATATAAATGTTAGTGTGTCAGTACGCTAGTTTTTGTGTGTTTGTGTGTGACAAAAACCAATATTAAGAACTACTTCAGAGCACATACTCAGGCGATTTACCTATAAGAAATGTAGATACCAAATTTACTTTGAAGCGTCACAACTTATATGTACAATTGTGTGCGTGAATGTATGTCAGTAAGTATGATTGTGTGTGTGTATACGCTATACACACACACACACATATATATATACATATATATATACAGCGGTAGTGCCCCAGCATGGCCGCGGCCTTCGGGCTTAAACATTTGTAAGGATTTAAGGATATATATATATATATATATATTGATTTATATATATATAATATATATATATGTATATATATATATATATATATAATATATATATATATATATATATATATATATATATAGATAGATAGATAGATAGATATATAGATAGATAGATAGATAGATAGATAGATATACAGCATATATATATGTATAAATATATGTATATATGTACGTATGTATGTATGTATTATGCTTGTATACCTACAAATGCTTCTATATAAGTGTGTATGAATAGCCTGAAGAAGAAAAGATGGGAAATGTCTGTGGTGCATCATGAGTGACGTCATTATGTGACTTGATTCAGTAGTAGCTATCGATAATTAGATCGCTTGCAGGAAATCATTTCAATTTATTCCAAAAGCTGATATTATGTGCCGCTCAATAAACTATCACGTGAGTTTAACCACAGAATTTATTTCAGATCAGATTATACCAACATATACGTTTTGTCGAGACACCATGAGAAATGATACAATATATCACTCTCTCCTCTTGAAGCACTATTTGAAAAAACAAGGCTTTAAAAGTGCGGTTAAAGCCATTGGTTTGTGCTGTTTCACTTCTTACTTTGACACTTCAAAGATTTGCAGCATATGTTTGACTGAGAAATTTCTTTTCTTAGACTAAGGTATGCCACGCTAGTAATACCCAGAAACTTATGCTGTCGCTGTAAATCCTTTTTGTTACCATTTTCGACTGGCAAAAATGAAGTCGTCTCAGCTACAAAACATCACGTGAGCTCTTCGAACTGTTATGCCAAAGATTTGACCTGTCGATCATAATGTGTTAAATTTCGTACCTAATTCATATATAGACGCGCAAATTTAGATATCTGCATATAGATGTATGTATGCATGTATACATGTGCTTATGTGCGCGTGTACATATATCTACATATACACGCATATATATATATATATATATATATATATTTACATATACATATACATATATACACAGACACACACATATGTTGGTGTGTGTGATATATATATATACATATATATATATGTAATATATATTTATGTATATGTGAGTTGATAATATATATATATATATATATATGTAATATATATGCATATATATATATATATATAGATATATATATATGTATATATATGCATATATATATATATATATATATATATAATACATATATGTATATATGCATGCATATGTATAATATATATATATATATATATATTTACACTATATATGTTTATATATATATATATATGTATAATATATATACATATATATGTATTTATATATATATTTATATATATATATAATATTTATCTACCTACAAGCACAGAAAACTTCATAAATAATACAGACAGGAAGGAAAAGGTAGGCGGAGAGAACAAGTAATTGATAGATAGCACAAAGTGATAGACAGACACCAGTAAAGAAAGATTTCTATGCAGGTAGCAGCATCACGGCACAGACTCTCATTGAACAATAAAACAATATGAGTGAGCATCGAAACTACGACATCCTGATGATATGCCAAGGGACAGCATTTGCATAAAGTTGTCAGGATGTTTGATTTACGTAGAAATATCGTACGTGATGTAAAGAGAATGGGTAACGAAGGTGACTTTCTATTGGTCTTGTCTCTTCGAGCGATTTGCCACATTTGACAAACTCACTTCTCTGTCACGTAATTGAAATGTAACCAGAATAAAGAAGAATGAAGAAAATGAACAGGCTGGGATTTGGTCACTTTCAGAAGAAACTATAAAATTTAATAGCTATGACTTTCTTCGTCTGTATATATACAGCCACATACATACATGCGGATATATATATGCATACATACATATACAAATACATAATACATAATACACATATATATATATATGTATACGTATATATATATATATATATATATATATATATACCCATATATATATAGAGAGAGAGACAAGGATATACATTCATATATATTATATATGCATACATACATACATACATTCATATATATATATGTATATATATATATAAATGCATATAAATTGATTTATATGTCTATATCTATACCAATCTATCTATCCAATGAATGTGTATATAATACATTATATATATATATATTAATATATATATATATTATATATATATATAATATACATATTGTTCCCCAGTAAAACAACGGTAGACGTCTTAGCTTAAAGATCATAAATGACTGTAGCATCACCTGAGCTCTATAACATTCAACAATCGCATAGATGTGCTGAGGCAATTATTCGTCCAGGTAATGCTTAATACGGTCATGCGACGTCTCTGTAAATAATACGATATTATTCTTGATATAATATATAGTACTTTGTACTGATAAACTCTTATACAGTCTGGGACTCAGCTGTAGAAATAAATAAAATTGATATTCCTTCATCAGATCAATTAAATTTTCACCAATCTCATTCTCTCTCTATTCCACTGAGTTTCACTCTATGCATATATACACACATACAAACAAAGTGTTATCAGAAAGTTCCCAGACTCGTTATGTTTGATAAGAAAAAATTATTATTTACCTAAGTTTTAACATTGTCTCCTTCGAAATAGTTACCTTGCGCAGCAATACACCGCTTTCAGCAATATATATAAATTTAAAATGAGGTGAGAAATTAGATATTAATTTAATTAACATCGACTCTAGCATAGGGTCTCCACATAGTGTTTTCCTTCTAATATATGTAATATATATATTATATATAATATATATATATATTATATATATATATATATATTATATATATATATGCAAGCACGTGCATAACTACTTATATATATATATGTATGTGTATATATATATATATACGTTTACATATTCTTTCATTCTTTAATTTATTTAAGTCACTTGACGGCGGCCATGCTGGGGCACCATCTATATATATTATATAATTCTTTCTCAACAGAGGCTATGAACATATTTTCCAATGGATACTGCGAAGCAGTCACTGTATTCAGTCAAACCAACAACTTAATAGTAGTTGGGCTCTACAGACCACCCCAAACGCCCCCACCATGCTTCAAGGAATGCCTCAATAACATAAAGTGTTTCATTCAGCAGTATCAATCTAACAACATCTTAATGATGGGGGACTTCAATCTCCCTGGAGTTGACTGGTCTACAAACAGTCTACCGCCAGGTTCTTCTGTCTCAACCCCTGACAGGGAGGCAGTGGAATCGCTTCATGATTTCATGGATGATTTCTTCCTATCCCAACTGGTGCTCGAACCAACGAGATGTCACAAAAACGTCCTAGACTTAATTTTCAGCAATCACACTGACACTATCCACAATATTGCAGTGGAGAAAACTCTACTCTCTGATCATGACATGATTCTCTGTGATCTGAGATTTCACCGACCAAAATGCAAAACAAACGTCATCCCTCCTGTCCATCCATTTGACACTTTGGATTTCCACAACGCAAACTGGGAAGCGATCAGTAATGATCTTGCACAAGTTGATTGGTCCTTCACGCACACATACACACACACTAACATCAAAAACATCAAAAAGACCTGGCAGTCATTTGTAGACACCATTAAGATCTGCAAACAAATCTAAGTGCAGAATCCCTAGAAATAGAAAACTCTCATCAGGAGAATTAAAAGAATTAACAAAAAAAATCAACAAGCTTAAATACTGTCAACAGCAACACACCAACCTGACTGCCATCACGTCACTAGAGGTTAAAAAACATAACCTCCAAAACAACATGATGTTTATCATCAATAGTCAGAGAAGAGCTTAATCCCAAACTTAATCTCAAAATGTTCTTCTCATTTGCAAAAAACACAAAGTTACTGGCTCTATTGTTGGCCCTCTGATTGATGAAAATGGTACTCTTCTAGACAATGCCAAAACCATGGGAGAGATGTTGCAGAAACAATACTGCTCTGTTTTCAGCAATTCTGATATGGCTGATCTGGGCTGTATCACAGATGTTACTCCCCAATACACTTTATCGGACATAAACTTTGGCGCTCCTGATGTCTTAGCAGCAATAAAGGAAATGAAGCATAATTCAGCAGTAGGTCCCGATTGGTTCCCTGCTTGTGTCTTGGGGATGTGTCAACACCAACTTGCACCCTCTCTAGCCAATCTGTGGCGGAACTCACTGGATGCTGGATATATATACCAGAAAACCTTCTATCCCAGTCTGTTGTCCCAGTTTTCAAAAAAGGAAACAAATCCCTTGTCGTGATTTACCGTCCAATCTCACTCACCTCTCATATCATTAAGGTATTTGAGAGAGTGGTGAGATCGCGTATGACTCACTTCCTTGAGAGTCATAATATGCTGAACTCCAACCAGCATGGATTCCGTAATGGAAGGGATTGCCTGACGCAGCTACTGCATCACTTCGATGACATTTTGAGAGCCTTGGGAGAGGGTTCCAACACTGATGTTATCTACCTTGATTTCAGCAAGGACTCTGACAGGGTTGATCATAAGATCCTTTTGAGAAAGCTGTCCAATATTGGTGTCACTGGAAAGCTGCTGCAGTGGATCAAGTGCTTCCTGTCTAACAGAACCTAACATGTTGTAGTCGGAGTCAAATCCAGCCCAGCCAAAGTCAGTAGTGGTGTCCCACAAGGCACTGTGTTGGGCCCACTTCTCTTCATCATCTACATTAATGACATCACTGACATCATCAAACACAGTAACATCAGAATCTTAGCTGATGATTCCAAGCTCCAGAACGTCATCAATGGTGTGGATGACCGGATAAACCCTCAGTCAGACCTACTGGCTGTTGTCCAATAGGCGGAAAAGAACAACATGTTACTAAACGAAGACAAATTCGAATTGAGCCACTTTGGAAGGGAGGTCGCTCTGAAACTCCCATACTCCCTTCCTTCTGGTGAAACTCTCATGGCGTCTAACAACATCAGAGACTTGGGAGTAACTGTGGACAACAACATAAGCTGGGCTACACATATAAGCAGCAAAGGTGACATGGCCCTCAGAATGTGTTCCTGGATTCTCAGAACCTTCCAGTCGAGAGATTCCCACACCATTATCCTTCTCTTCTCCACTTTTGCCCGACCTCACCTTGAATACTGCTGTCCACTGTGGTCTCCCTACACGAAACGGAATATTATGAAAGTTGAAGCTCCCCAAAGGTCAATCACGAAAAAGATAGATGGCATGTCAGACCTCGACTACTGGGGTCGACTGGAAAAGCTGAAACTGTATTCACTCTAACGACGCCGTGAACGCTACATTATCTGTATGATGTGGAAAATATTCCATCAGCACTGTCCAAATGATGTTGGTCTTACCTTCAAAATACATCCAAGACTTGGACCCCGTGCCATCCGTCCACAAGAAAAATCTAAATCGCATCTCATAAGAAAAATACAGCACAATTATTTCACCTCAATTGGACCCGCTCTCTTCAACATTACACCAGGACGTCAAACAGAAACTGACCACACAAAATTCAAGAAGTCTTTGGACAAATTCCTTCAAACAGTTCCGACAAACCACCCACACCCGGATATGTCTCCGCACACAATAACTCTCTGCTCGAATGGACCTTGGTGCCAAATCCTGAATTGAAAGACTTCGCCAGGTGGTGTATTAATTAGACATGACCTGGGCCAACACTGGCCACAACCTTTCTAAGTTATTCTAAGTATATATATATATATATATATATATATATATATATATATATATATATATATATATATTATATATATATATATGTATATATACATGTATATACACACACACACACATATATATATATGTGTGTGTATGTGTGTGTGTGTATGTATTAATGTGTATATATATATGTATATATATATATATGTATATAATATATATGTATATATACATGTATATACACACACCACACATATATATATATGTGTGTGTATGTGTGTGTGTGTATGTATTATGTGTATATAATATGGTATATATATGTGTGTATATATATATATAGTTACTCCAAACAAGAAAACACAGAAAAAAAGAGAAGAAAAACAAAGAGAAAAAAACACAGCAACGCAGGACGTGGAACAATTAAAGTATTATTGACGCTCAGGAAAGAAGGGAGGGAGGGTTTCAAGAAGTGATAGAGATATACTCTCTCGATCTATCTCTGAGCTGTTTATTTATTTTCCTCTTATTGACATTTATTAATTTTAGAAAGAATGTATTACAGACTTCTTCACATTTGAAATCCCGGGTGATTGTTATTATTTCTTAGACAAACGTCTCAGGAATCTCTCAACGTCTCCATTACTCGTTTTATTTACTATAAAAACAGTAATAACAACGAATTTCATAACAAGAACCAAAACAACAACACTACTACTCCTACCACCACTCCTCCTCCATCGCCCCCCTCCCCTCCCCCGCCCCTCCTCCTCCTGCTAATACTACTACTACTACTACTACTACTACTACTACTGCTACTACTACTACTACTAATGATGATAATAACAATAATAATAATAATAATAATAATAATAATAATAATAAATTTTTTTTTAAAAATCCAGACAAATACATAACAAAAACACCAGGACTTACAAACACATATAACATACAGAAAATGGCACTACTAGGCACTGCACACATCCTACGCAGAACACTTCCATACAATAACCATCAGAGCATCGCAACAAATCACAGCACATACTAAGGCACACAGAGCTGCGCTCGGTAGTGAAGTGAAAGCACGCTATAAAATAAAACTACTGAATAATAATAATAATAATAATAATAATAATAATAATAATAATAATAATAATAATAATAATAACATGACAGAGTTGGAACCTACATACATTGGGAGCTATGCCAACATTATGGAATAACAACAGAAAAAAGATGGTATAGGCACACACCAGAAAAGGTCACATGAAACGAGAAAGCAACCATACTCTGGGATATGCCGATACACACAGATAGAGAATTAAGGCCAACAGACCAGATATAGTTGTCAGAGATCTTGAAGAAAAAAAATGCTTTCTAATTGATGTATCAATACCGGCTGATGACAACGTGTCTCTAAAAGAATGGAGAAACTCTCAAAATACAAAGACCTGGAAATAGAGGTAACTAGAATGTGGAATCTGAAAACAGAAACAATTCCTATTATAGTAGGTGCATTAGGCATGATAAAAAAATATTCAGACAAATACATAACAAAAACACCAGGACTTACAACACATATAACATACAGAAAATTGCACTACTAGGCACTGCACACATCCTACGCAGAACACTTCCATACAATACCCATCAGAGCATCACAACAAATCACAGCAATACCCAGGCACACAGAGCTGCGCTCGGTAGTGAAGTGAAAGCACGCTAAAAATAAAACTACTGAATAATAATAATATGAATAATAATAACAACAACAACAATAATACTATGATAACAAAATAGGGGCTGCAATAAGCGTTGAGCACTTGCAGAAAACATCACTGCTTGCAACCGCCGGAATCCTCCGGACGGTGCTCGAATAATAAGAGGTGTTATCTTAGTTCACTGGTAGTGAACAGCTGACAGTGTAATACATCTCCAGCTTTAGAAGCCGTGCAAAGGCAATAACAATAATAATGATAATTGTTTCAAATTTTGCCACAGGAGCAGCAATTTTGTGAGAAGGGATGAGTCGTTTCCATCGAACCCTGTTATCATGTGGTACTTATTTTATCGACCCGGAAAAGATCACGGGTAAAAGTCGACCACGGTTGTATAATGATAATAATAATGATAATAATAATAATAATAATATAATAATGATATAATAATAATAATGTCAATGTAAATGTTTGTGTTGTATTACATGGAGATATTCTCTACTTCTCCTCCCCAAGCTTTCAGTTATATTTCAACAACTCTTAACCTTCACTTGCCCTAGGGCGCTGGGTGTGCCCCGGCAAGTGATTGCATCAAACATGCAGATTAAAAGTAAATGACAATAATAATAATAATAATAATGATAATAATAATAATAATAATAATAATAATAATAATAATAATAATAATAATAATAATAGCAGCTCAAGTTCAATGCCTACCAACAAGAAACTACCAGGCCAACATATTAAAGAACGGCAGTAGCCCAACATGTTGTGTATGCCGACAACAAAATGAAACCATTGATCATGTTGTCTCCAAATGCAGTCTTCTAGCGCCTACAGAGTACCTCAACAGGCATGTTAGAGCTTCACAATATATTCACTGGGTAATCTGTAAAAACCTGGATTTGCCCATGAAAAAAACTGGTGGGAACACAAACCACCCCCAGTGCTTGAAAATGACCACATCTCACTCCTCTGGAACTTCACCATTCAAACTGACAGGAAGATAGATGCAAATAGACCAGACATCATATTGAAAGACTTCAAACAAAGAACATGCCTCCTCTTGATATGACTGTCCCAATCGATATAAACGTATCTGTCAAGACCTACCAAAAACTGAGCAAATATAAAGATCTTGAATAGAAATCAGCAAAATGTGGAAGCTGAAGACTAAAACAATACCTGTTGTCATAGGTGCCCTGGGAATGATAGCGAAAGGGACTGATTGCTACCTAATTCAGATACCAGGAAACCCCAAAATGGCAGAAATTCAAAAGATAGTGCTCATGGGAACTGCTCATATCCTACGCAAAATACTCTCTATGTAATCCCAAGGTTTAAAACAAACTTTCTATTTATTTATTTATTTTATTTTATTTTATTTTTTAAAAATTTTATTTTTATGTATTAAACATTCACTAGTACAACACCAAAAAAAAACCCCAAATATATGGCACAGAACTTCTAAACTGTTGTCTCTTGAGGTCTCTGGGTGAGACTTGGAGCCAACTTGTACAGACATAAAGCAAAAGTCAAACATAGAATAATAATAATGTATCAATACCGGCAGATGACAACGTTTCTCTAAAAGAAATGGAGAAACTTTCAAAATACAAAGACCTGGAAATAGAGGAAACTAGAATGTGGAATCTAAAAACAGAAACAATTCCTATCATAGTAGGTGCATTAGGCATGATAAAAAAATATTCAGACAAATACATAACCAAAACACCAGGACTACAACACATATAACATACAGAAAATGCACTACTAGGCACTGCACACATCCTACGCAGAACACTTTCCATACATAACCATCAGAGCATCACCAAAATCACTGCACATACCCAAGGCACACAGAGCTGCCCTCGTAGTGAAGTGAAAGCACGCTATAAAATAAAACTACTAATATAATAATAATAATAATAATAATAATACTAATAATAATAATAATATAATAATAATAATAATAATAATAATAATAATAATAATAATAATAATAATAATAATAGTAATAGTAATAATGATGTCACAGAAACTGAAACAGCGACAATACTGTGGAAGATGCCAATACACACAGATAGAGAAATTAAGGCTAATAGGCCATATATAGTTGTCAGAGATCACGAAGAGAAAAATGCTTTCTAATTGATGTATCAGTGCCAACAGATGTCAACGTTTCTCTAAAAGTAATGGAGAATCATTCAAAATACAAAGACCTGGAAACAGATGTAACTTGATTGCGGAGTCTAAAAACCGAAACAATTCTTATCATAGTGGGCGCATTAATTACGATAAAAAAAATATTCAGACAAATACAAAACAAAACGCCATGACTAACAAGTATCTATATAACACACAGGAAAAAGCACAAGTAGGCAACGCACACATCCTACGTGAAACACTTTCAATACAGTAAAAAATAGGAGCATCAGAACAAACTACATCACATACCCAAGGCACATAGAGCTACGCTCGGTAGTGCAGTGAAAGCACGTTATAATAATAATAATAATAATAATAATAATAATAATAATAATAATAATAATAATAATCATAATAATAATAATAATAATTGCCCTGACGCAGTACCAGGCAGTGGCTCTCATGGTTTCTGATCTTAACTGACTAGAAGTGTTATCATGTACATTGTTTTGTCTTGGTATAAAAGATGGGCTACAGCAAATATTCTGCTCAATACCACAGATTTGCTTGTCAGTTGTTTGACCTTAACCAGTTGACCATGTCCCTTAGTGGCTGATGATATGTGCATCTCTGATCACGAGCAGAAGTAGTGGGGGAGCATCATAGCTATGTGTTGAGAGGGATTGTTTGGGGTTTGAATAGTTCACCTCTGGAAACATGGGTGGTTCTTTCAACATCCTTAAACAACCCTTATTCAGGGACCTTTTGAGCAGGATGGGCTACTCAACCTGAAGAAAATTCTAACTGGGCCCCATCTGCAAGGTCATGTCCTGTTTATCTTGATATGCAATAACCATGTCGCGCACATATGTTTGTGATGCATGTGCCTGGTGTACCCTTATCAGACGGGTAGTCATGATGGGTATATTGGGCTTCGTATATTTTACCCCAGTGTCACTTTGATGGCATGAACTGCTCTCTCACTCAATAATGATAATAATAATAATAATAATAATAATAATAATAATAATATAATAATATAATAATAATAATAATAATAATAATAATAATAAAGATGGGCTACAGCAAATTTTCTTGTCTTGGTATAAAAGATGGGCTATAGCAAATATTCTGCTCAATACCACAGATTTGCTTGTCAGTTGTTTGACCTTAACCAGTTGAGCATGTCCCCTAGTGGCTGACGATATGTGCATCTCTGATCACGAGCAGAAGTAGTGGGGGAGCATCACACCCATGTGTTAACAGGGATTCTTTGGGGTTTGAACAATTCACCTCTGGAAACATGGGTATTTCGTTCAACATCCTTAAACAACCCTTATTGTGGAACCTTTTGAGCAGGATGGGCTACTCAACCTGAAGAAATTTCTAACTGGGCCCCACTTGCAAGGTCATGTGCTGTTTATCTTGATATGACATCACCATGTCGCACACATGTGGTTGTGATGCATGATGGGTATACTGGGCTTTGATAGCATGCACTGTTCTCACACTCAATAATAATAATAATAATAATAATAATAATAATAATAATAATAATAATAATAATAATAATAACAATAATAATGTTGATGATGGTGGTGGTGGTTGTGGTACTGGTTGTTTTGGCGATGATGATTTCCTTATAGTCGTTCTTGTATTAGAATGGTAATCTTGATAGTCATGTCGTAGGGTGGTAGTTAGCAGCCAGCAACAGTAATAGCAAACCTCCCTTAATGGTGCTTATGTCTGTAAACATATATTCCCACGATTATCCGATAATGCGATAGAATTACATTCCACATTGAAAATTATCAGATGAGAATATTTTCGACATACTTGTTACACTTTCTTATTGATTTCTCTTTAGGGTTATTCTCTTGTAAGTATCGTCATCATCATCATCACCATCATCCTTATCATCATCCTCATCCTCCTCCTCATCATCATCATCATTATCATGATCATCATGATCATCATTATCATCGTCATCATCATTCTCGTCATTATCATGATCATCATCATTATCATCATTATCGTCGTCGTCATCATCATTACCATCATTATCATCATCATCATCGTCGTCGTCGTCGTAGTCTTCGTCGATCGATGAGCTGGTGGTGGCGTTGTAGCCGGGTGGGTGGGTGTAGCGGCATCGTCATCCTCATCATCACCAGCAGCAACAGTTGCTGCAGCAGAGCCAGTACCAGTAGCATAGTCGACATCGTCGTTGTCGTCGTTTTCGTCGCCGTTGGTTGTCGTCATCATCATTGCCATCATCGCCACCGTCGTTGTCGTGGACTACGTCTGCATCATCAACACCACCAACTTCATCAACGCTACCACCATCATCATCATCATCATCATCATCACCTTCATAATCATCATCACCGTAGTCGCGGTCATCAGTATCGTCATCACCACCACCATCACCACCATCTCTGCCACCATCACCATCAACGCCATCATTCATCATCATCATCGTCATCATCACCGTAGTCGCCGTCATCACCACCACCACCACCACCTCTGCCACCATCACCATCAACGCCATCATCCATCATCATCATCGTCATCATCACCGTAGTGGCCGTCATCACCACCACCACCACCACCTCTGCCACCATCACTATCAACGCCGTCATTCATCATCATCATCATCATGAACATCATCATCACACCGTAGTCGTCGTCATCACTATCGTCACCACCACCACCATCACCCCCTGCCACCATCACCATCAACGCCATGATTCATCATCGCCACCGTAGACTTCCTCCCCTTCATTGTCGTCTTCCTCCTCATGGTCATCATCATCTTCAGCAGCAGCAGCAGTACTAGCTTCAGGTGATACTAATTTGATTTGCCAAACATTAATCTGAAGAAGAAGAAGAAGAAGAAGAAGAAGAAGAAGAAAAGAAGAAGAAGAAAAGAAGAAGAAGCTGAAGCTGAAGAAGAAAAACAAGAAGAATATGAAGAAGAAGAAGAAGAAGAAGAAGAAGAGAAGAAGAAGCGGAAGAAGAAAAACAAGAATAATTGAAGAAGAAAGAAGAAACAATGAAGAATATGAAGAAGAAGAAGAATAAGAAGAAGAAAAAAGGGAAAGAAGAGAAGAAGAAGAGAAAGAAGGAGAAGAAGAAAAAAGAAAAAAAAAGAAGAAGAAGAAGAGAGAAGAAGAAGAATGAAGAAGAAGAAGAGGAAGAAGGAGAAAAGAAGAAGAAGAAGAAGAAGAAGAAGAAGAGGAAGAAGAAGAAGGAGAAGGAAAGAAAAGAAGAAGAGAAGAATATGAGAAAAGAAGAGGAAGAAGAGAAGAAAAGAAGAAGAAGAAGAAGAAACAGAAGAAGAAGAAGAGTGAATCTGACCCCTTGACACACGACGGTAATTAATACGGTGTCAACGACTTTGTTTTGTTCGTTTATTTTATTACTGTTTGCTAAAAGCTGCGCTGAGAGTATAAAATAAACGGACTGAGTTTGTGGCTTCCATTGTCTCGTGTATACAGACAGCAGCTATTAACATTCGATTTATTTAATTATTAGTGATATAGGGTTCAGTTATCGAAATTATATTTTATTAAGTTCTATAAAATTCCCTAAGTGTCTCGCCTTTTGTTCAAATGAGGGGCCATTTGAATTCTTTTGATATTTCACTTGAAGAAGATGAGCTGGACATTCGTTTAAGATTCCAACAAAATACTTTAGCTGTATTTCTTCTGCCTTTACGTTCTGAGTTCAAACTCCACCGAGGTCGAATTTACTTGTCATCCTTACGGGGTCGATAAAATATAGTATGAGTCTGGTAAAGGGGGACGCTGCAATCAACTACCTCTTCACCAACAAAACTTCAAACCTCGTGTCTATAAAACAAAAAAAAAAAATTATTATTCTTTTCTACTCTAGCCACATGGCCTGAAATTTTGGGGG
>NC_043018.1:28326489-28333989 GCF_006345805.1 Octopus sinensis
TTATGTCTGTACAAGTTGACTCCAAGTCTCACCCAGAGACCTCAAGAGACAACAGGTTGGAAGTTCTTTGCCATATATTTGGGGTTTTTTTTTTGGTGTTGTACTAGTGAATGTCTAATACATAAAAATAAAATTTTAAAAAAATAAATAAATAAAATAAAATAAATAAATAAAAAAGTTTGTTTTATACCTTGGGATTACATAGACAGTATTTTGCGTAGGATATGAGCAGTTCCCATGAGCACTATCTTTTGAATTTCTGCCATTTTGGGGTTTCCTAGTATCTGAGTTAGGTAGCAATTAGTCCCTTTCGCTATCATTCCCAGGGCACCTATGACAACAGGTATTGCATTAGTCTTCAGCTTCCACATTTTGCTGATTTCTATTTAAAGATCTTTATATTTGCTCAGTTTTTGGTAGGTCTTGACAGATACGTTTATATCGATTGGGACAGTCATATCAATGAGGAGGCATGTTCTTTGTCTGAAGTCTTTCAATATGATGTCTGGCCTATTTGCATCTATCTTCCTGTCAGTTTGAATGGTGAAGTTCCAGAGGAGTGAGATGTGGTCATTTTCAAGCACTGGAGGTGGATTGTGTTCCCACCAGTTTTTTTCATGGGGCAAATCCAGGTTTTTGCAAATTACCCAGTGAATATATTGTGAAGCTCTAACATGCCTGTTGAGGTACTCTGTAGGCGCTAGAAGACTGCATTTGGAGACGACATAATCAATGGTTTCATTTTGTTGTCGGCATACACAACATGTTGGACTACTGCCGTTCTTTAATATGTTGGCCTGGTAGTTTCTTGTTGGTAGGCATTGATCTTGAGCTGCTATGATAAACCCCTCTGTTTCAGATTTTAAGCCAGAGGCCATTAGCCATTGATAGGTCAAGGCTTTGTCGATATCTGCATTATTCGCTCTCTTTGGGTATTTGCCATAGAGAGGTTTTTCTTGCCATTTATTATTCAGAATATCTAAGGCCGCAGTTTTGGCACGGGTTTTCATGCGCTTAGCTTTTTTTGTGCTTGTTTCTTGTATGTCTATCTCTAATTCCGAAATTGGTTGTATTCGGAATTCACTTAGATATTCCTTTGCCTGTTTTGTGACTGAGTATGATGCTTTCTTGTTTTCATGTTTTGAGACAAGTTTTAACATCCAGTCCTCAGAGTTGTTCAGGTAAGTGTCTAGGCCAATTGTAGCAATCTTCATTGTTATTGCCAGTTGTAAAAGACCGCGGCCTCCCTCTTTTCTTGGCAGATAGAGTCGTTCTGTATCTGCCTTAGGGTGGTGCATTCTATGCATTGTCAACAGTTTCCTTATTTTTCTGTCGAGCTGGCATATTTCAGTAATTGACCAGTTAACAATATTGAAACTGTAAGTCACGACTGGTATAGCTAATGCATTGATCGCTTCGATCCTGTTTCTTGCATTCTGTCTTGAGTATTGCTCTCACTCTTCGATAGCATTCTCTCCTGATCCTTTCCTTCATCTCTGAATGCCTTATTCCGTTCCCTTCAATTACCCCTAGGTACTTGTAGCTCTCCGCTGGGTCTAGTTCTTTTATGACATTCTGCTGGTCAAGGTTAACGTTAGATGTTTCTGTCATTTTTTCCTTTGATAAAGGTAGCTTTTCCACATTTATCGAGGCCGAATTGCATTCTGATGTCGTCACTGAATTGTTTGACTATCGCTAGTAAGCCCTTGAGTTGTTGGTCATTTTTTGCAAAAATCTTTAAATCATCCATGTAAATGAGATGATTTATATTTTTATCAAACATTTTATACCCATACTGCGCATCATTGAGCAGCTTTGAGAGAGGTATTAAGGATAAACAAAAGAGGAGTGGTGACAGTGAGTCACCCTGGAAAATGCCACACGAAATGTTTACATCACCAGCATTTAGGGATTCATTGTCACTGTTCAGAGTTAGTGTGGTTCTCCATGATCTCATACTTACAGTCAAGAAGTTTCGCAGAGTAGGTGCTATCTTATACATTTCCAGGCATTTCCTAATCCAGCTATATGGTAGGCTATCAAAAGCCTTTTTATAGTCTATCCAGGCTATTGATAAGTTTTTGTGTCGTTTGTGACAATCTTCTAAGATCATCTTATTGATGAGTAGTTGGTCTTTACAGCCGTAGGATCCACGTTTACATCCTTTCTGTTCATTAGGGAATATGCTGTTGTCTGTTAAAAAACTATAGATATATTCCGTCAGGACAGATGTTAGCGTTTTGTACATAGTTGTTAAGCAGGTTATGGGTCTATAGTTTTTTAGTTCATTTGTTTCTTCACTTTTTGGAAGCAGGAATGTTAACCCATTAACTAGCCAAGGAGGCATCCTACTAGGGTGTTGCAAAACATCATTGTACAGTTCTGTTAGCAGTTCATGGCTCTCTGGAAAGGCATTCAGCCAGAAGTTAGGAATTTTATCCCTTCCTGGAGACTTCCACTTGCTTGACCTCCTGAGAGCAGATCTTATATCCTCTACCTTGACACCCTCCCACGTTTGCTCTTCTAAGGGGTCCAGTTCTTTAGATATTCTGTCAATCCAGGGGGCCTTTTCGTTGTGTGTTTTTTCTTCTGCCTAGATTTTATTCCAAAATCCCCGCACTTCTTTTGATGGTAGAGACCTTGCAGTAAACGCTGTTTTTCCTATCTTCCTGTAAAAATTCTTGGTGTTATTTTTGAACATGTTGTTTTCCTTGAAAAATCTAACACGCTTTTCATACCTCGCTATGCGGGCAGCTTTGGCAGATACCTTTTGTTTGATGGTTTCTATGGTGGCATCAATATCAAGTATAGTTTTCATATTGTATTTTTTCAGTAATTTTTGGGTTTTTGTAGGTTTGGTAGTCTTGTGAGCCTTAAGGTTTTTCAAATACTCAATGTCAGATCTAAATATTTTAATTTGTTGTTGCAGACGCTCTTGCCAAGAAGGCTTTTTGTGGGAATGTTGCCGTTTTCTAATCTTCACACCACATAGGATCGTTGAGATTTTCGCGGATGCATATTATAGGTGGTTGAGGTTTGTGATATCAACATCATTAGCTGAAATTATATACTTATGTGCAAGCCGGATTTTACCAATTATTTTCATGTTTTGGTTGGAGTTGCGGATTTTAGGAAGTGTATCACGTTCATCCATGCTGGTTTCTTTAATTTTCAGCCATTCAATCATGATTTGATTTTTTAGCTCATGTAGTTCTGTTGGGTCAATATTTGTGTGACTTTCTTTATCTATTTGATGCTCATCTGTCTTAGTGTTTATGATTGGTTCAGGGAATATTTCACTTTGCCTATCACTTATACTAACTCTTTCAATCCTCACTTCGTTTTTATCAGCCCTGGGCTGGTCTATAATTATTTCCTCTGTATTATCTTCTCTAGCTGCAGCTTTGTTCATTTTATCCGATATTGCTTGTCTAAGTTGATCAATCTCTACTTCAGTCAGTAATTTCTTTTTTATAATGTTTCTTCTGACGTTGGCAAGTTTGTTACTGTCTATGTAGGGTCTTACTTTAGGGTGTTTCTGTCTCCAGTTTAAGTATGCTTGTACAGTGCTAGGTTTATCTGTGGGGAAATATATGGCATGGTAGAAGACCTCAAGAACTTCTTTATTATCTTCCCTAGACCATTTTTCCTTCTCTTTCTTTTGATTATTTGGTGATGAGCATGGATGGCCATCTGTTGGAATATTCCGGTTGTGGGGTACATCCAGCTCCTGTGTGTTGGGAAGATTTGATCCAGTAGCTGATTTTTCAATCAGAATTTGGTTCAATTTTCGGGTACGTGGTCTTTTGTAATCCGCGCAATGACCAATGCGGTTTATTGTTTGATTTGTTGGCCTTGAAGCATGACGAGCTTCCATTCTTATATTAGGAGACGGATCTGTCAGTTTAGGGTTCACTACATGTAAGCATTGCTCATAGCGCCGATTCTTAAGACTAGCAGATCTATATTCGTCTATATTTTTTTGTTGATAGTTTTATCTCCGAACATTTTTTCCCTCTTCCTTTCTTCAAGGCTCACTCTGCCTGTATTAGTTCGAAATAATGAGAATAAAATACGGAGAAGGAAAAGAAAAAAAAAGGGAAAAAGACGGGATCTGTCAGTTATTATTGTTATTACTATCACCTTCACCACCATCACCATCATCAGCAACATCACCATCACCATCATCATCATCAATGACATTGTTTTATGTATAGCCACAGCCACTATCAACACTCCTACTGTCATTGTGTGGGAGAATGGTTGGTTAAAGAATTCATGTTCTTTGGGTCTATAAACAGATTCGGCCGATGGTGGAGACAAAGGACGTTAATGGTCAGTAAAAGGTCAAGCCTGTTTACATTTATTTATTTTATTTTATTTTTTTATTTTTTTCCTTCTCTTTTCTTCCTCTCCACAAACATATGTATATGTATATGTATACTCACTCACACATATTATCTGATATTTACGTCGATGAATTTTTTTAATAAAATCTTTCTGAGTTCAATGTTATGTATATATTTTTTTAATTTCTGAATTTAGTTGTATGTATATATTAGTAGGAGCTTAATTCCATAACTTTCTATCGTGCATTTAATTGTGTTGTTACAATAAAAGGTAATTTAAAAGGCAATTTTACACATTCTTATAGTCATGAGAGACGACTAAATGTAAATGTTCACACAGAATTGGAGATATTTATGTTTCTAATTTTTCTTGTTAGGTGTACGTTTGTAGGAGCTGTAGATATGTAAGTTTTTTAACTTATTTTGAGGGAAATTCAAATTACTCACAGAAAACAGTAGATCTTCCAGTTTTCTACAGTTGTTTTTTTTTTCAGTTGTCCTGCTGAGTTCGCTGTTGCCAGTTCAGAGCATCGTAAAAATCCGTCCATCCTCTGTCACGTCCAGCCGCCTTCCTTCTTCTTCTGCTTCTTCTTCTTCTGCTTCTTCTTCTTCTTCTTCTTCTTCTTCTTCTTCTTCTTCTTCTTCTTCTTCTTCTTCTTCTTCTTCTTCTTCTTCTTCTTATTATTATTATTATTATTATTATTATTATTATTATTATTATTATTATCATCATCATCATCATCATCATCCTCATGGCAGCGAGCTATCAGGATTGTTTGCGCGCAGGAAGAAATGCTTAGCGATATTTTGCCCGTTGCTGTATTCCGATTTAAAATTCCGCCGAGGTGGACTTTACCTTTCATCCTTTCGTGATCACTAAAATAATATACCGGTTGAGCATTGATATCAATATGATTGATTCCCCCTACCCACGAAAATTGCTGGCCTTGTGCCGAAACGTTTTTGTTAACAACAAACAAGATGAGGACAAATATCCGTCAATTGTAAATAATGTACATAATTCCTCATCTATTAAATACAGAACTGTATCAAAGAATAATTTTAATTTTAATTGTTATAAATAATTATATTATTGTAAATAAAGATATGTTTCATAAGTAGTTGTTAATTTTTATACTTATTTATATTATACTTGTTTCAACATGTATAATAATTTTATGCCAGCTCTTATGATAAAGATTACTAAATATTTATTATATTATATTCATTGTTCTAATGGCGCTTGATTAAAAACAAATATTTTATAATAATGTGGAAAAGTACAGTACATAGAATATTACTAATAATATATTGTTTTATATTTATTTAGATAATTAAGTAAATACTAGTTGAAGATGGATGGGTGGATGTATGGTTGGGTTAAAGGAAGCTATGAGAAAATATTCCACTTGCCATTCCCTTCCGTCACTTTACAGATTATGCTGACATTGTTACATAACAGAAGACAAATAGAGAAGGAGAGAGAGAGAGAGAGAGATGGGGTTTGATTGGGATAAATGTAGACACTAAGAAGGACCAAGAGACAAAAAGGAACAAATTTACTGCGAGATAGAGAGAAAGATTGGGTAAGACAGACATCGGAAAAGTTGATAATTCAGAGAAAGAGCGAATAAGATGCCAAGAAAAAGAGAAACAAATACAGGAAGAAGAAAGTGTATTGAAGAGAGAGGGTGAGAAAGAGAGAGGCAATGTGTGTGTGAGAGAGAGAGAAAGAGAGAGAGAGAGAGAGAGAGAGGGAGAGAGAGATTTGGAAACAAAGAGATTAAAAGTTAGAAAACCACACAGCAATGTAATTCAATATATTGCAACAATAGAATATAGCGATGTTTTTAGAGGAAAACACATTAAAATAGCGTGAAGAAAACTATATATATATATATATATGAAAAATACAAACAAAAATGTTGCAACATTTAAGCGACAATACAGATCGAAACTTTTAAGAAGATATACGCCGAAAGTTAATGGAACTATAATAACTTAAAAATGCAATATAGCGACAAAATTATGATAATATACTTTATATTATATACATTATATGAATTTGTCATAATGCTTTTTTGTCTGCTAATCAAAGTCTGCAAGTCCCCTCTGTTGTTGAGGTAAGGACTGGAATGTTCCATTAACCCCCGGTTGATATCATATTGATTGTGATTCTTTGACAGTTTCAGTGAATGACAGCACAGATATCGCAATGATAAGGTTTCCCTTCTGTATGCAAACGTTGGTTGCTTAGTTGACAGTTTGCATCGAAGGAATGATTTACTACAGATAGCAGAAAAATGCTTCGTTGTTTTTTTTTCTCTTGTATGAATGCGTTTGTGAGTTGCTCAAAATACTTAGAGAATGGTTTACCACAAATATTGCAGCAATATGGTTTCTTTCTGGCGCGAAAATGTTTGGGATTAGATAGGTAAGTATTTTTTCATTTATATTCTAGAAAAAAACCTTTTCACATATAATGATTCTATGTCTTTCATCAGGGACATCAGTCTGTTTAAACAGTATTTCACATTTAATGTTGGTTACACATAATACTCATATGTTCTTTTCCTGAATCTCTGACCTCAGTAGGTAATTGATTCTCTTCTCCCGTACTAATACTTCCTTCGTTATCATTATATGATGAAGGTGCAAAACAGTGGTTAATCTAGGTTTAATATCCATACAAAATCATCATGAAAATGTTCCACACATTGAATCATGAATAGTTTGCTATCAACTTACATCAATTCTCTACAAATATTGCACTTTTGCTCTACCATACCTACTATATAGATAGGTTTATATTTGCTTTGCATGGAATCTTTTTATCTTTAACAGATATTTCATTTTATTGACTTCACTCACAACATTTTTCAACACCAATGTCGTTTGATATTATACTAATTTAGACCAAACCAAGAAGATGTTACTATTTATTCAAGTAAACACAAGACACGGTGGACAATGACAGCTTCAAGTGAACTTCTACATTTTACAATAAACATTTATTTAAAGTTGGTTTTCCCATCAACATAATAAATAATGTAGCTATTTCTTTAGCAATCATATATATATATATATATATATATATATATATACTACTACTACTACTACTACTACTGTTGCTACTTCTGCTGCTGCTGCT
>NC_043018.1:28351489-28371489 GCF_006345805.1 Octopus sinensis
ATATATATACTAAGCAATAACGGTTAGCAACGAATTAATACCGAATTAGAAATAGGCATTCAAAGAGTTATAGCGATTTCTTCTACTAGGGAGATCTCAGTAAAAACAGAAATATATATATATATATATACATATGTATTTATCTATATATGCTTATATATATATATATTCAAAATGTGACCTTGTGTGTACCGTTGGTGATTTTTTTTCCTCCGTCTTCCCTTCTCTGGATCTTTCCTTTTCCCATGTTTCTGACGAAGAGCTCCGCTCGAAACGTTAGACCCTCCTTCTTCCCTTCCTTCCTGAGCGTCCAATAATACTATATTTGTTCCACGTCCTCGTGTTGTTGTGTTTTCTCGTTGTGTTTTCATGTTTGGATTACCTATATATATATGTGTGTGTTGTGTGTGTGTGTGTGTGTGTGTGTGTGCGTGTGTGTATGTACGTATGTATGCATAAATGTGTAGCGTATATAGAACTTCATTGTCTAAAGCATCTTCATTTCTTTCAGCACTATGAACCGTACTAATTTTGGGGCAAGGAATTTGGCTGCTCTTTCTAGCATGTCAAACCAACGAGTAAAAGTCTCCCTCTTTGGTTCCACTATTGTTTCAATAAGCTGTAGAAGATTAGTTTCCTTCTCGAATCATACCGATTTATAAGGACCGGTTCCTCGGTTTTATGCTATGTATATTCCTCACCTGGAGGGGACGCCGTTTCGCCACAGGATTACTCATTTATGCCAGCTGAGAGAGGACTGGAGTAACGTGAAACGAAGTGATTTGCTGAAGAATAGAATGCATTGCCCGGCCCAAGAATCGAAGCTTCAATCTTACGATCATGTGTCCAACAGGCTAACCACTGATCCACGCGCATCCACAACCTGTATAAGTAGCCCTGACTGCAATTTACACTCAACCAACACGTGCCGTTCGCTTACAATGTTTCATAGGAAATGCCAGGAGGCGAGCGAGCTGGCAGAGTCGATAGCACGCCGGACAGAATGCTTTGTGGCATTTCGTCCGTTGCTACGTTCTGAGATCAAATTTCGCCGAGATCGACTTTGCCTATCATCACTTCGGGAGTTGATAAATTAAGTACCAGTTGCATACTGAGGTCGGTCTAATCGAATGGCCTCTCCCACAAAATGTCAGGCCTATAATAGAAAGGACAGAATGCTAAGCGGCATTTCATTCTGAGCCCAAGTTCCACCGAACTTTGACTTTCATGATTTCGGGGTCCATAAAATAAGTACTAAATGTGTGCTGGAGACAATGTCATCGATTTACGCACTCTTCCTCTCTCACTCACTCGATCGAAATTGCTGGCCTTGTGCCAAAATTTGAAATCGATAATACATAGGAAATATGTTAATACCACTACTCCCATAATTTAGTAAAGCTATAATTCTCAATTGTTCCTCTCTCTGTACGGAAACCAATAATATTCTGTTGACAGCGCTCGTCTATTATTCATTCAAAGCTTATAAGCTTGCTGTGACGGTGTTTGTGCAAACGATGATAAATTACTGGTTTACAGATACAGAAAAACGTACTTGCACATCCAAACACAAGCACATACACACATGCACACACATTCAAGCGTGCAAATATAGCCCCGGAGTGTGTATGGGTTTGTATGAAAGTAAATTGTGATTATGTGAGTGTGCATATGCATCACATATGTGTGTGTGTGTGAATATATGAGTGAATATAAGTGAATATGTATACATGTATGCATTAATATATGTGTATATATATATATATATAATATATATATATATATATATATATATATATATATGCATGTATATATAAACATACATACACATATATGTATAAATATATATACATATGTATAATACGTATATGTATGCATATATCTATATATTACTGTATATATACGTATATAATATATATATATATATTATATTTATATATATGTAGGTATATATATAATATATATATATATATATATATTATATATACACATATACATATACATATACATATACATATACATATACTTATGCATGTACATATACGTATGTCTGTATATATCGGTATAAATATTTTTATATATGAATATATACACATAACTATTTATTTGTGGTGTAATGTATATATATATATATATATATATATTCATATCTACACTGAAGCACACTTATATATACATATATTTACACGCGCAAAGACATATGTGTGTATACGTGTGCTTATGAGGGAATAGGCATACAGCTATTAATGTACATATGTACAAGATGGATAAACCATATATATATAGTTTATTCATCTTGAATAAACACTTTGATGTATCACGACATACATGAGTAAATCGAGTGGTGTATCAACATTTAAACATGTAAGTATATATATATATATTATATATATATATATATATATATATATATATATATATATGTGCGTGTATGGTGTGTGTGTGAGTGTGTGTGTGTGTGAGAGTGTGTTGTTTGTGTCTTTATGTGTGTGCTGTTGTGTGCGTATGCATGATTTATCTAATTCAGTCAATTTGAAATATTTCATCTGAAAGAACTCGCGACTAATCCATTAGTGTCAATACAATTTCAAAATTAATTAATTTTTGATTTTGAAAATTAAATAATATAATAGTAGCCAGCACCAACACGACCACCACTACTACCACCACCACTGCTACCATTACTACCAATCCCGCCACCACACCCACATCCACCACCGCCGCCGCCACCACCACCACCACCACCGCCACCGCCACCACCAACACCATTTACATTACCACATTGAGATCAACAACAAGAACTACAATACAACCGCTTTAAACGTCAGCAACGCTATCCTTGCAAAAATGTATACACTCCAAGTACAGCGACATTAACTGCAACATAAACAAATATATTTCTGACGGATCCGAGCGGCCTATATGATATTATTTTGGACTAAACGAGGTTAAAGAACATAGTCTTCGATGAAGTTTTGCATAGAGCTTCTTTTATTTTTTCCTTTATTATTGCAAATTTATATGGAAACCACGTTTTAACAAACCGTTTTCGTACGCTTTTTATTTCATGATAAGCGAGGAGCTGGCAGAAAAGTTAGCACGACGGACGAAATGCTTAGAGCTATTCTGTAGGTGTTTAATTTCTGTGTTGATATTTAGCCGTGGTCCACTTTGCTTTCACTCTTTAATTTATTTCACACTTGGCGGCGAACAGGCAGAATCGTTAGCACTCCGGATCAAAATGCTTAGCGCCATTCTGTATGGCCTTAGTTTTTGTGTTGAAATTTAGCCGAGGTCCAGTTTGCCGGTCATCCCTTCGGCAAAATATGTCGATCAAATAAGTAGATAGATAGATGGTTGTATGAAGCACATACATACACATGCATGCCTACCTTCCCACCTACATACCTATCTACCTACTTACATATATATATATATATATATATATATATATGTACATACATACTATATATATATTTGTGTGTGTGTAAGTAGGTATGTATGAATATATATATATTTATATTATATAAGTACCAGTGAAACACTGGGGTCAATTACATTGACTTGTCCTCTTCCACAAAATTTCAGGCCTTGTGTCTTTAGTAGAAAGGATTATTTTATTATACTGGTCGGCGAGCTGGCGGAATCGTTAGCACGACGGACGAAATGCTTAGCGCATTCTGTACGTATTTAGCTTCTGTTTCGAAATTTCGCTGAGGTCGACTTTGTCTTTCGTCCTTTCGGGGTTGATGAAATAAATACCAGTTACGCACTGAGGCCCATGTAATTGACTAGCCCTCTCCCTCAAAATTTCCGGTCTTGTGCCTTCAGTGGAAAGGATTAATTTATTTCACACTTGGCGGTGAACTGGCAGAATCGTTAGAACTACAGATTGAAATGCTTAGCACCATTCTATATGCTCTGAGTTTTTGTGTTGAAATTTAGCCGAGGTCCAGTTTGCCGTTCATCCTTTCGGCAAATTATGTCGATGAAATAAGTAGATAGGGTTATCTTATGTTATAATAGGCGGTAGCTGGCAGAATCATTAGCACGCCAGGCGAAATGCTTAGCGCCATTTGCCTTTCGACATTTCGATGTCGATCAAATATGTTTTAGTCAAGCATTGGCAGCGATGGGATCGTCTTACCCTCTTCCTGAAATTCCAGGCTTTGGGATCTTTTCGGTTTGAACGGCAGTTTTTAAAATAATTTCCACGTAACGAAACACTTTTAAACGTCGTATACTGGTAGAATGTGTTCATAAAACACCTTTTTCTCTTGGCTTTATTGAGAAAATTCTATGGTTTGTAAGATATATGTTGTTTTTTTCTTCAATTTCTGCAATTTCAACCAATCAATGACGTCTATTGAGGTGAAAACACTCTGTGCTGTATGAATATGTCCCTCCTTTAAGAAACAGATTGTGTTTATTTACATTTCTGAAGAAAAAAAAGATACCCTTCGCCCCACCACTAACCTTAACCCTAAAACAGATTGAAATGCAATAGATCGATACTAGGGTCATAATTATGGGTGACAATTTCATATGACACCGCTAGAAAAACTGCCGTTCAAACAGAAAGGATCCCTGGCTTTGTATCAACACTTGAAACCATTATTTTCTTTCGTGCTGAAGACTCCCAGCTCGTAGAATCGTTAGCAAAATGCTTCAAGACATTTCGTCTATCTTTATGTTCGTCGTAATTGTCTAAAATATTCTTTTCATTGTCTTATTCCTTAACTTGATTCAGTTATTTAACTACGGTCATGCTGGAGCACCGCCTTGAATTACTTTTGTCGAATGACTCGCTCCCTGTACTTATTCTTTAGGACTGGTACTTATCCTATCGGTCACATTTGCCGAGCAGCTAGGTTACGGTAACTTAAACACACCAAAAATGGTTGTTAAGTCGTAATAGGGACAACAAAAAGAAAAAAAGACATGCACACACACACATACACACACACATACACACATACACACATATATGTGTGTGTGTGTCTGTGTATGTGCTTGAAAATTTTAATTAATTAGGTTTTTCACATATTCTAAGTCGGATGTTTATCTTCGGTTAATGGATAATTCGACGCAATCTCGATTACTGCCAGCATTTTATCATTCCTTTATTCCTCATAAATAAATTGTTGAGATGTAGATTGCATTCCTAATATTTACGCTCTCAAAATATATCATGGAAGCGTCATCCATCTAAAGTACAAATATATGGGAAACTACCACCTGTATCATCTCTTGTGAAAAGTAGAAGAGTCTTTCTTCTGTTGGCTTGCTCGCTTAGCCAGTGGGGTGGCGTCATTTGAAGGCTGAAACAATGCAAAGTGCACTGTGACTAGCGATGTGTAGCAACATCTGATAGCCTGGTCGGTCATGGTGATCACGGTGATTTGAAATACAAACAAAATAAAATTATGCACTACAAACAAAAGTTAGAAAATATGACTAACCTGTCGGAAAGTACTGACGTTCATTCATAAAAATGCCATCAGAATATTACGCATAACACCGGTTGTACGAAAATACAGAAAGAACTAGGAGGCTCTCATTTACACCAATACTAACACAAAAAAATTGATGGAGTGCATCAATATACATATGCATATATATACATATATTATATATATATATATATATATATATATATATATATATATATATATATATATAAAACATTATTGGTGAATTGAAGAAATGGAGCTGAACGCAGATTGAACAGAAACTGTTGATTAATCTACTACAAGATTATTCATCTTTCTATTTCACATAATATATATATATATATATATATATATATATATATATATGTATATATGAGTTTAGCAAAATTTAGATTCAGATTAATATGGTACTTAAGTTATAGGCACCAGAATTTGGTATGGTATTATCCATATAAATTAAATGGGGTGATTATAATCAAAATAAGCAACAAGGATATCCAAGGTAGTGTAGTACAATCGTTTCATGCTACTTCATTTTATTAAACAATGTAAGTATTACATCAGTTTTACACATACGTATATATATATATATATATATATATATATATATATATATGTGTGTGTGTGTGTGTGTGTGTGTGTGTGCGTGTGTGTATGTGTATATGTATATATATATATATATATTATATATATACATGCATATACATACATACACATATGTGTATAGATATATATATATAAACATTATGTACGTAGGTAGGTATTTTTGTATGGGTATGAGTGGATGTATGTGTGTATGCGTGTGCATATATGCATACACATATATATTTACAGATATTTGAATGTGGTGTTGTCGTACATATATATATGTGTGTGTACGTGTGTGTTTATGTATGCTTGCGTGTGTTTGTGCATATGTGTGTGTGTGCGTGTGCGTGTCTGCGTGTGTGTGTGCGTGTGTGTGAATGCTTGTATAATAACTATATATAGGTATATCTGACTGTTGACAATCCCATTTGTAGTGTCGGTTAATGTGACAATGCATGTGTGTACATAAATTCATATATGTGCAAATGGTGTATAAGTGTGCACGTGTATCTTTCTGCATGTGTATGTGTATATGTGTGTGTGTGTATGTGGTGGGGTGAAGCAAATATAAGCTGAACTATAAAAGGAATAGCAGGAACGACAATTAAGGACGGATGTTGAAAACAGGTTCTGATAAATTGTAGAAATTAGCGTGCGACGATTCATCAGTGAATAGTCAACAGATTCTGGATTAGTTGTCGTATCATGGTCTCTTGTATTTACCTACTTAACTGCTGCGCACGATTTGCGATGGATATGTTTCACCGTCATAGACACACATATATTTACCAAAAAAAAGTAAAAGCAATTATATATTTATATATGTTGATATAGGGAGTTCGATTCCCTGATCGGGCAAGATGTTGTGTTCTTGGGCATTATTTTACGTTGCTCCTGTTCACTCAGCTGTAGAAATGAGATGCGACGTCACTGGTGCCAAGCTGTATCGGGATTAGCCTTTCCCTTGGATATCATTAGTGGGATGGAGAGGGGAGGCTGATATACATGGAAGTGGGTCTCTACATTTTCCCCTTATAAATGTGTTTATATATATATATATATATATTGATATATATATATATATATATAATATAGGATAACATTTTTCGAAAAAAATTCCAGCAATGGCCAGCATATTAAAAAATACCTTTAAAGGGTAAATTTATAAACAACTTATAAACACGGGCAAGAGAAAAAAAATTCTGATGCCAAATATGCCGAAAATCGACTTAAATCGTCAATAAACATATAATTCATCACTATAAGCACGCGTTTCGAAGTAAGCCAACAGAAATTTCAAAAAATTCCGTTATTTTCGTATCGGTTCTGATTTCAGAGTTAATTCATACGAATTTTCTCCTCGTTAGCGATAAATAAATATTCGCGAGAATAAGGTGGATGAGGAATTTTTCCCAGCCAAGCCTTTCGATCTTCTGCGATGTAATCTTTGCAGTGTGGAGTCGCGCATTGTCCTGATGAAACATCACTCCTTTTCAATTCACTAAAGCGGGCCTTTTTTACTTCAAAGCTTGGTTCAGACGGTCTAATTGCTGACTTCAGCATTGATTGTTGCATTAGGTGGTAACCATTCAAAGTGGATTTGCAATCCCACCTGATAGAGAGAAGAACCTTTTTACCATGAAGTTCCATTCTCGGTTGTGGTTGAGCTTTATCCCTTTTACCAGCCACTGTTTACGACGTTTAACATTTCGATAGAAGATACGTTATTTGTCACCAGTCACAAGTCTATCCAAAAAGGGTGAAATGAGTTCGCGAGCAAGGAGGGAAGAGCAGATGTCAACTCGGGATTTGCGGTTGCTTTCGGACAATTCACGTGGCACCCATTTTCCAAGTTTAAGAAACTTTCCAAGTTGTTGAAGATGATGATGAACAGTGGTGTGGTTTGAACTAAGCTTTATTGCCAATTCTTCAACTGATAATGCAGGATTTTCTTCAAGTAATGCCTCGGGGAGCTTATCATCAAACTCAACTGCACGTTCTGTTCGATCTTCATCTTCAAGGCTGAAATCTCCACTTCTGAATTTTGCGAACCATCTTCTACATGTTCTTTCATTCAAGCATTCTTTCCCATAAACTGTGTGTCTGTTTCGAGTCGCTTCGGCAATATGTGTCTCAAATGCTCTTTGAATACTTCCATATTAGAAAGCATTTTGATCAAAGAAATTTTAATTCTATTATTCTGTAAAATAATATTTAATTAGTTTAAATGTAGACAAATACATAAAAATAATTTTTAATTCAATTAGACCTTCTGAAATACTATTAAATTTCATTCAATTTTAAAAAAGGTAATTCGGACAGAACTCATGGGATAACCTTATATATGTATATATCATATATAGATAGATAAATGCTTGTATGAAGCACATACATATACATGCATGCCTACCTTCCCACATACATACCTACCTAACTACCTACATATATATAAACATATGTACATACATAATATATATAAATATATATTTGTGTGTGTGTAAGTAGGTATGTATGAATATATATATATATATATATATATATACAATTGCAGCGTGGAAGGTGTTTATAAGCCATTTAAGAAACACACAAAAGCCGTTCGATTCACTTCAACATTTAAGTTTAATTTGTCAAAATATTTTCGTCGCTTTAAGACCGCGACCTGTTCACTGACAAAAATCCGTGCTGCATGAGATGCATGAGATGTGTTTAAATGGCTTATAAACACCTTCTACGCTGCAATTGTTTTCGTTTCAGCACACGATCTCAGATCAAATTACTTGCTATGCGAGTACATCTCCGTAATATATATATATATATATATATATATACATATATATACATATGAATGCATATGCATAAATATAAATACATATATATGTATGTGTATAGAACGCCTTACACAAATACACATATTCCTGTGAAACCGGCAGTCCTATGCACATACAGTCACTTAAGCATAGTGTTTCGCAGATCCACACGCTTCCTGCTGCCTGTTTGAATTGAATGTTTAGTAATGCTGACCATTAGTGGTGGTCGTAGGAGGCGGAGATGAAAGGGAAGGAATGAGATGTAGATAGATGAAAAACAGAGAGTAAACCACCTACGAGTCATGACACTATTAATGTATTGGGTTTAAACGATCACACAAACACTTCGATATACATATATAAAAAGATTAATAAATGAATATACACACATACAAACATACCTCTTTTCTCTTTTATCTCTCTTTTACTTGTTTCAGTCATTTGCCTGCGGCCATGCTGGAGCACCACCTTTAGTCGAGCAAATCAATCCCGGGACTTATTCTTTGTAAGCCCAGTACTTATTCTAAGGGTCTCTTTTGCCGAAACGCTAAGTGACGGGGACGTAAACACACCAGCATCGGTTGTCAAGCAATGCTAGGGGGACAAACACAGACACACAAACACACACACGACATGCTTCTTTCAGTTTCCGTCTACCAAATCCACTCACAAGGCATAACAGAAGACACTTGCCCAAGATGCCACGCAGTGGGATTGAACCCGGAACCATGTGGTTGGTTAGCAACCTACTTACCACACAGCTACTCCTGCGCCTATATATATACACACACACACACACACATATATATATATATATATATATTTATATACATATATTTATATATAACAACAGAGATGAGGCATTACGTACAAAATTTACATTACTTACATTTGACGGACACTTGTCCTCATCTTGTATGGCGTAGTGTTTAAGAGCGCGGGCTACTAACCCCAATATTCCGAGTTCGATTCCAGGCAGTGACCTGAATAATAATAATAATAATAATAATAATAATAATAATAATAATAATAATAATAATAATAACAACAACAACATCATCGAAAAATACCTTTGGAAAGAGAACGCAGGTTCGAAATTTCCCGAAGACACCCGATGGAGGCTGGAGGGTATATCAGCCGACAAGTAGTGTTAACAACAAAGATGAGGAAAAATATCCGTCAAATGTAAATAATGTAAATAATGTAAATAATGTATTGGAAATACACAAGCGACAAGTCAAAAACGTATAAAGTATATTAAGTGCACAAACGGACGGAAGACAGGTAGAGAATGTCCCCTAATCCTTCGTCAGTTATCAACAACATGATATTATTCACATACATATATATTACGGCGAGATAGGGATATTATCTCCTTACGAGCTATTGAAATTCTACAGCAATAACAGTTCTTGAAATATATCACACATTGCGCTGTATGACTTACTTCGATATCCATTACACTCACACATATAAGTGATGAGGAGCCTCACACACACACACACACACACACACACATAAAGATAAATTAAATATAAATATAAAGATAAATTAAATATAGAGATTTTCTATTGACACTCAATAATTTATCTATTATATTACATTTAATAATATTTATATGGTATCCAACTGAAGTACCAGTGAATTGGATGTTTACCAAACCCCTTTGAAGGATTTCTTTTCCTCAGTTTGTTATTTTATATATATATATATATATATATATATACTTTATTTAAAGCAGCGGAAAATTCAACAAAACCTGTTACTCTGAGTTTCACGCTCTCGTTCGTCGGGAAAACTGTCCGACGAACGGCAACGTGAAACTCAGAGTAACAGATTTTGTTGAATTTTCTGCTGCTTTAAATAAAGCATATTACTCTACCACTGGTATTTCAGTACTCTTTTTTCCACCTTGTTTCACATTTATGTATTTACTCCGGTATATATATATATGTACTTAGCGGCAATTCGTCCGTCTTTAACTTTCTGAATTCAAATTCTGCCGTGGTCGACTATGTCTTTCATCTTTCAGGAGTCACTAAAATAAGTACCAGCTGAATACTGTGTTCGTAGTAACAGACTTAACTCTCTTCTAAAACTATTGGCCTAGTACCAAAATTTGAAACCAGTCTTCTATTCCGACATTAAGTCCTTGAGATGGCGAAATCGTTGGTAAGCTGGGTGAAATACTTAGCGCCATTTCGTCCGTCTTCATGTTTTGAGTACAAATTCCGCCGAAATTGACTTTGCCTTTCATCTCTTCGGGGTCGATGTAACTGATATTTCACTCCCCTTAATTTGCTGGTCCCTGTGTCATAATTTGAAACGAATATTGTGTTCCGTGACTATTTTTCAAACTAGTTTCTACAAGCAATTATTTGGCCACAGTAGTGTTTGGTGCCTGAAGCAAGCAAACACACATTCATGGTTTTTCCCAATTCACTAAACATATAAACTATACCGTTTTCTTTAAGGCTTGAGCCTTCAGCCGTCAAATACAATGCTGGCTCGGTTGGTCCACAAACTATCATTGCAATTCACCTAGTTAGGGCTTCTCCTGTCTTTTAAATTTTGGTATGTATGTACAAGGTAGATGGGAAGTACCTTCCTATTTTATAATACTTATAGATTATATATTAACACTAATTTTTACAAAAGGAAAAATGGCTATGAGAGAAATCCTTTTTGTATGAGGTTTTATTTAAAATTCGATATGGATCCCAGATGTCGCCAACAGCTTCTTGAGTTTCCTAGCAACTGCGTCAACCGATTTCCCTTTGAGCTCTTGTGGGATGGATTAAAGGCATAACTCCGTGTATTCGCTCTTTAATTTTTTTCTAAAGTCTTTGGTTAGGTACAGTAGATTTGTTCCTTTAGCCAACCCCAAAGAAATAAATCACTGGGTGTAAAGTCAAGACTACTGGCTGTTTGCTCATGTGGACTATGATGAGTGACGCATCTCCCGGGGAAGTAAGCGTTAAAACCATTCACGAAAGACAAAAATAAAATGTGGCATGACAATCAAATCTTCAAAAATTTCCCAGTTCGGTCCTTTTTTCCACATAAAGAATGCAACATCGGTTGTCAGGTGATGATAGGTAACAAACACACATATACACATATATAATATGTACGTACATGCGTATATACGTACTTACATATATATATATATATATATATATATATAATATAATATATATATATATATATATATATATATATATATTATATATATGTATATATACATACATACATACATATATATATATATAATATATATATATATATATATGCGTATATATATATATATATATATATATATATTGACTCTGGCCATGATGGAGCACCACCTTTAGTTGAGCAAATCACTTATTCTTTGTAAGCCTAATACTTATTCTATCGCTCTCTTTTGCCGAACCGCTAAGTAACGGGGACGTAAACACACCAGCATCGGTTGTCAAGCGATGTTGGGGGAACAAACACAGACACACAAACATATACACACACACATACATAATCCACTCACAAGGCTTTGGTCAGCCCGAAGCTATAATAGAAGACACTTGCCCAAGGTTCCACACAGTGGGACTGAACCCGGAACCATTTGGTTGGTAAGCAAGTTACTTACCACACAGCCACTCCTGCGTTATATATATATTTATATATCACTGTGATCACCCTGACCGACCAGGCTGGCACACATCGCTAGTCACAATGCGCTTCGCATTGTTTAGCCTTCAAATGACGCCACTCCGCTGGCTAAGCGAGCAGTCCAACAGAAGAAAGAGTGAGAGAAAGTTGTGGCGAAAGAGTACAGCAGGGATCGCCACCCACCCCACCTGCCGGAGCGTCATGGAGCTTTAGGTGTTTTCGCTCAATAAACACTCACAACGCCCGATCTGGGAATCGAAACCGCAATGCTACGACCGCGATCCGCTGCCCTAGCCACTGGGCCATTGCGCCTACACATACACACACACACACACACACACACATATATATATATATATATATATATATATCAATGTATATGCAATTGTACTTGTGAGAATATGTATATGCCTATATGTATGTATACATGTATATATGCGAGTGTGTGTGTTTTGTGCGTGTGTGTGTGTGTAATTCCTATTCATACATATATACTAAATATTTGATGTTTAACTATTCATTACCGCTTACTGATTTGCAATATCCGGATTTGGCGACTGTACGGTTTCTCTGTTCATATTTATGTAATTATGTTTCTTCATACACCTCCCTATAACTGCAACGCTGTCATCTTTCATATTTTATTTCCCATACGTGAGATAATTGTTTTTGTATATAGTCATTCCTACAGATACAATTGGTATATATATATCGTGGCTATTGTCTGTTTTTATAGAAGCCTGGTTTATTGTTGTTTTTGATTTCACGGCCTATACCGATCCACCCTGATTCAGGAATTCAGTAGACCTCTTACCAACCGTTTTCTATACACGTCTTCGCAAGGTTTTCAGTTGTAGTTTTAAGACAACGGTGTCGAATTTAAAATGTTCAGGTTGGAGTTAGTGGAAACAAAATTCCACTTGCATTTGAAGCAGAAAAACAAACATCTATCTATCTATCTATCTATCTATCTATCTATCTATCTATCTATCTATCTATCTATCTATCTATCTATCTATCTATCTATCTATCTATCTATCTATCTTCTATCTATCTATCTAATCTATGTTTTATATATATTATATATATATATATATATATATATATATATATATATATATATATACACACATCTATAAACAAATTCAAATATATTTGTCTGTATATTACTAAGGGTGTGTGCCGTGAGTTTTTGTGCGTTTGTGTGCGTGCATGTATAGAGACACAAGACCGTATATATATACGTACCGCTCTCTCTCTCTCTCTCTCTTTCTGTCTCTATCATCATATATAGACGTATGCATATATGTATATATGTGTGTGTGTATGTACATGTATATATATATTATATATATATACATGTACATACACACACACACATATATACATATATGCATACGTCTATATATGATGATAGACACATATATATATATATATATATATATATATCTATATATATATATATATATATATATATATTGTGTGTGTGTAAGTATGTATGTGTGTGTGTCTATATACACACGTATATATATATACAACCTGACTTACGCATTTTGTCCGTATGGACTGTTACACTGAAGATCTACGGACAAATTGCCTAAGTAAAATTACGTATTCTGCTAATATTGAAACATATATGTGAATAATCTATATTTTGTTGCTTTCCTTTTGTCTTGCTGCTTACGTTCTGGTGTTTGCTAATTTTTTCTTGAGAACATTTCTTAATGGTAAGACTATAGCAGATCTTCTAGCATAAGGGTTGTCTACTTAGTGGTCATACCTCTCATATGTATATAATACAATTTACTGAACCTTCAGATTTTAATATACTAGACCACTGGTGTTAAATGGATATTAATTATATTAATATCCAATTATCACCCTCATTTTAAATTTAAATTTAAATTAATACGTTCTCTAACCGGAAAAACCACTGCAGTAAATTCTTTTCTGCAGTATTATTTTCCTGTAATTTAGCGCGTCAAAACGAGAACATTTGAAAAGTAGCTACATGTGTAATAGGTAGAACTAGATATAAATCTGACCTCGTGCAGGCGTCCTCATATATAGTCCTGCAAATTATATTTGTATGGACGGTCACACTGAAGATCTACAGACAAATTGCGTAATTCAAATTACGTAATCTGTTAATGCTGAAACATGTATGTAAATAATCAATATTTTGTTCCTTTTTATTTGTCTTGCTCGCTTACGTTCTGGTGTTTGCTAAATTTTTCTTTAGAACATTTCTCAGTGGTAAGACCATAGCGGAAATACCTCTAGCATAAGGGTTGTCCACATAGTGGTCATTCCTCTCATATATAAACAATATTTATATACAACAGGCTTGGTTGAGTTTCCATCTAACAAATCCACTCACAAGACTTTGTAGAAGATACTTGCCCAAGTTGCCACGCAGTCAAATTTAACCCGGAGCTATGTGAATGGCAATGAGCTCCTTTCTGCGTAGCCACTCCAGCATGTATGTATGTCTCTCTCTATCTATCCGCTCAGTCGAAGTCGACTATCGGTTACTCGTTGGTTCAGTGTCCTCCAGTCAGTTCTATCCTGGGCTGCTTCTTTCAGATTGGCTATGTCCATTCCGGTATCACTCTTGATGGTGTCAAGCCAGCGGGTTCTTGGTCGGCCTCTTCCTCTCTTGCCACTGACCATTCCGAGCATGATGTCCTTCTCCAGGGATTTTCTCCGCATAATATGACCGAAATATGCCAATCTATGCTTGGTGATCCTAGCTTCTAGCGACATTTTCGGCCTGATCTGCTTAAGAACTTCTCCATTGGTGAGCCTCGCTCTCCATCGAATCCGTAAAATCTTCTCCAACACCAAAGCTCGAATGCATTAATTCTCTTCTGGTCAGCTTTCTTTAGTGTTCAGGTCTCGCATCCATATGTTGCTACTGGGAAGACAATTGCATTCACCAATCTGCATTTGGTAGCGAGTCTGATGTCTCTACTCTTCCAGACCCTGCTCATACTAACCATTGCCTCTCTGCCTAGTACTATCCGCCGTCTTATTTCTGGAGTGCAGTCACCATCTCGATTTATTTTGGAGCCAAGGAAGATGAAATCATCAACCACTTCGATCTCTTCATTATCGATGTTGATGCTGATGTTTCTTGATTTAATAGCATACACCGGTACGCATGTATGTCTATATATATATATATATATATATATATTATAATATATATATATATATATCATTTAATATGTAATACGCGAAGAAAGATAAACATGCTAACGTGTATGTTCGTGAAAAGCATTCTTTGTTTCTGCTACTTCTTTTTTCACTATCAGTGTATATCTTAATATCATAGCTTATATCTCTGTCTTTCTGGCTCCCAATCTCTCTGTCCTTCTCACTGTCTCTTTCCATGAGTCCCTGTCTGTCTCTGCCTCTGTATTTCTCTCCCTCTTTCCCTACTCTCTCTTTCTCTTGAAATACATGTTCCTACCACATAAAATGTGCATTACATTCGTGCTGGTTTCCCGGTGCATATAACCAGGATGTTTACAACGATTGGTTTTATTACTAATATTGGCACAATTCTATCGATAATGGCAAGGGATTTAGCCAACTTTATTGAAAATACCTTGTCTGGTATTTATTTATCAAATCAAAGAAAATAAACGCTGAAGTTATCCACGTTGGGGTTTCAATTCACAACTGAAGTTGACTTAACTAAGCTAGTGCAAATCATTAAATTTCCTTACTGCATTCTGCCTTCGTTCTCAGCCTTGATTGATAGCATGTGTTGCTTCAGGTGTCGTTGCAGCTTCAGCAATTTCTAATCCAGCACAACATCTTTGCCCTGAATTGTAATCTATGTGGTTGAGTATTTTATATATGGTTGTAATTCTAACGTAATGATCAGTGTTAAGTTGTGTGTAACAAAGCTTGACTCTGATTCACAGTTAAAATATATTATATATCAAATTGCCGTGTTAGTGGTTGAGTACTGCATAGATATGTATCCACTTAACTTAGTGTTAATACGTGCGATTGATAAAAGGAGGCTGGTAGACTCTTTAGCACGCCGAAGAAAATGCTTAGCGGCATTTTGTCCGTCCTTACGTTCTAAGTTCGTGTTCCGTCGAGGTCGAAGTTGCCTTTCATTTTCGTGGACGATGAAATAGCTAAACGTTGAGCACTAGGGTCGATATAACCGGCTTAGGACCTTTCAAGAAATTGCTGGCCTAGGGCAAATAATTGCAACCGGTATATGTGACTGGAAAAAAGAGGTGAGTTGGCAGAATCGTTAGCACACCGGGAAAATTGCTTAGCAACGTTCCGTCCGTCGTTACATTCTGAATACAAATTCTGCCGAGTTCGATATTGGTTTTCATCCTTACGTGGTCGATAAAATAAATGCCAGTTAAGACACTGGTGCATGACTTGCAGCCATGGACGGTGTATTAGGCTTCTATACATTTTATAATCATCATTACTCGTCTTACTCATACGCATAAATTCATTTTTATATTTTCCGAACTTGTGACAGTATATGATAAATTCGACTCCTTCAATTAAAAGTAGATTCGCTGTTTAATATTTTCTGTTCGCCTATCTACATACATAAAAGTTAGGTTGCTAGGCCTATGGACGATGACCCTCACTAACTGTTTCTTACAGTAAATTAGATGTTGATACAATAAAAATACGTTTGCAGTGTAGATTTTGTAATCATTGACTCCTCATTATATTATCAATTCAACAAGCAAAATCACAAAAAACGAAAAACACTAGTCTTTACGAGTTTCATAACAACATTATATTTTAATTTAAAGTCATACTATTTTTTAATCGTTGATATTGATAAGGCACTGAAGAAAACCTAGGCATCATACCTTTATTTATATTTTTATTTTTTATTTTATTTTCTGGTCAAAATTTGCTTGGATTCATTTAGTAAACAGAAAACGCCTGCCCATCTGAGCATTGCTGAAATTTTCTAAAGGTAAAACCATTCTACGGATTTTATATTAATGGCTATAATTTGTCTAGGATTATATGAACCTGTACATTAATTTAACGCTTTGGTATAAGAGAACCATATCTTGGAAATGGGAAAATTGGATTTAAATCACAAAGAAAAATAAATGTTGTTTCTGGTTTAAAATCAGACGCAGAGGTTAGTAAAAGACAGTGCTAAGATGTTTGAAAATCAAATCAAAAAGCCAGATTCATTAACTTCATTTTGGTTTTGTGCCTATCATTATTTATGGGAAAAAAATGTTGTGCAGTGACTGAAAGTGCATGATCACGATTACAAGTAGCTGAAATGGGTTTCCTCCGAAGAGTCTCTACAGTAAAATACTCGTCATGATATGTAGCTCGAAGATTAGCAAGTCTCTCCAGGATTAGTCGCTGATTCTCCATATCGAGAGATCACAGCTCCCGTGCTTCGCATATGTGATTATAATGTTGGAGCAAAGAATCACAAGACGGATTCTTCATGCCAAAACAACGCACAGAAAACTTAGGAACAGACCGAGAACGAGATGGTTGGAAAATGTCACTTAGCAACGTTTGGGAATCCAGGACAAAAGACTAATGACAGATGCTTCTGATGGGACCCTATGGAGGAAGTACCTAAAGACCCTATGGAGGGACATATAGAGGACACAATGGAGGGTAGCTGAGGGCCCTAATAGAGCGGGTACCCGAGTACTCTTCCCCACGAATATCTCCTCTCCAAACTACTGGAAGAAGATGATGTATGGATCGATCGAATATATTACAATTTGTGCCAGTGAAGCTTTTAATCAGTTCTGTCACAGTGCCCAGCTTATACATTTATTAAATGGAGAAGTTTAATCCACATATCAGACTTATCAATACAATATTCGATTATGTTATCAAGCTATGTTATCAAAATATCAACAATATAAGTCAAAATCAATTTATGTGTAATTTGAACCCAGCACGAAAACAAATGTTTTCTAAATCAGTCAATATATTTCTTCGTCCGAAGCTCCATCGATTTTGCCATTCAAAACCTTCATTTATTATTTATTTATTTATTGCTTGAAATTAAATCTCTAATAAGATGTGATGATGCCTGTACTAGGATTGACAAAAAACTCCCTACCACAAAAGAAATCAATCCCTACAAAAAGCAAACAAATTGTCTAACTCAGAAAGTTTATATAATTCATTAACAATAGATAAAGACAATTCAGACAACAGTGCAGATAATAATCAATTCAGAGTACATGAGAACTAGAGATATCTAGGGATACCTAGAGACATCCATATAGATTGTATATATATATATATATACGGTTTCAATGACATAAGCAGTAATTATTTTGGAGAGTCTATTGTATTAATATAATTTGTACTGCATATGTGTGTAACATGTCTGACTAGTGAGGTAAATGACGACTCATAAACAATTATCACTACCTTACAAGATAGATACAAAAAGAGATGGTAAACAGAGATAGATAGATAGATAGATAGGTAGGTAGATAGATAGAAAGAAAGATAGATAGATAAATAAATAGATAGATAAATAGATAGATAGATAGATAGATAGATAGATAGATAGATAGATAGATAGATAGATAGATAGATAGATAGATAGATAGAAAGCTAAGTTTCTTTATTGGCCACACAGGGCTGCACACAGATGGGACAAGTTACAAGGTAGAACTTTTCTTTTCGGGGAGAAAAAAAAGGTGGCGTAGGTTTTCGATCAAAAGGGATCGTAAAAGGGAAAAAAGAACAAAAAAAAAAAGAAAAATAGAAAAAAGGGAAAAGGAACAAAAGAAAAGAATAAAGAAAAAAGAGGAAAAAATGGGAAGAGGAAAAAAACCGATCAATAGGGATCGTGTATCACAGTGTCATGATGTATGGTGTAAAGGGGAAAACAAGTAAGGTTTATCCGTGGGAAGAAAAGCCTACGAAAAAGACCACGGTAACCTTGGTCAATATTGTTATATGCTACCACATTTGTTTGCAAGTGGGTAACCCTCTGTTTTCAATTTCTGGGTTCATAGGATTATGCTCAAGGTGGCTTCGTCATTCATACGTGCCATCCTTGCTACATTCACCCATCTTTTTTTAAAACGTTCGCTAGACAAAACTTGCCTCTCTACTCTCACTTTCCTTTTCAAGTGGTACTTGAAGAAGTTGATGAGAGATTGACCAGAGAGGAAAGTGTTTGTCTCCAATCCTTTGAGACGCGTCCACCAGATACATTCTTTCGCCATAGCCACAAGGATGATGAAAATAGCTCTTCCTTCCCGTTTGAAGGAAGGAGGCATGACAATATTGACGATAGACTCAGCTGATAAACCGACTCGTCCCACACGTGACAGCAGTTGTTCGACAGGTCGGAAATTGTTGGACACTGCACGAGTGCGTGCAGAACGGTTTCGTCGCTCTGACCGCATCTCGGGCAGGTCGGCCCCGTGTTTCTCGAGCCGTGTCTGTAGAGCTTATCCCGAACGGGTAGCGCTTCTCGGTAGCACTG
>NC_043018.1:28376489-28385982 GCF_006345805.1 Octopus sinensis
AAAAGTTTAATATAATATAAGTAAATATAAGATAAGTTTGGACATACTCCCTAATATTTTTATTATATATATATATCTATATGTGTATATATGTATGTATGTAATTATATATGTATGTATGTAATTATATATGTATGTATGTATGTATGTATGTATGCATGTAAGAGAATCTGCTTGTGGTAGTGTGAGCATATGTATAGAAGATCGTACAAAGAGACAAAGTGTGGGTCCAAACTTTGAAGCGAAAATAGGGGAAAATGATAATAGTGCAAAGACATACATACCTTGTGTTCTGAATCGTGGATAAATGTACAGACATACATATGTATATATGTATATAGATCTATTTATTTAAACATACACACACACACACCATATATATATATATGTATGTATATATGTATATATATATATATATATATATATATATATATATATATATATATTATGTATGTATATATATAATATATATGTATATACACACACTTGCACCCACTCATACATTATAATATATATATATATATATACATATACATACATATGCGTATTATTGTCAATAAGCCTTCGCTCATGATAATTGAATTTCTGCGGCAAATTTATTCAAGAATAAATTTCAAAATTATTTTTACTACAGCGAAAAAAAAAGAGAAAGGCATTAAAAAACATTTGGCTGATAATACATAGAAGAAAAAGCAAGAACAACCAGAACAACATAAATCACGATAATTATTAATTATTAAGCACGATTTAATTAATTAGTGATAAAAAAAGATACATCACATCATGTTTTCAAGAGGTCGCAGCGTTTTAAGACAACTGTTTGGCTTTTAGCAATATTTATTCCTCTTTATTAAATAATACATAGCTTATTCATATCGCAGTATATATTTTTTTTTCAAAGAGAATATCTTTAGAAATCATGTATAAAATTGCAAACAAATGATTTATAATACTGTTCTCATGTGTACTTGTAATGTAAAACAAAACAAAAAAAATTGCTGTTTATTTAGTTGGACGCTGGCGAAAATTAGTGGCGGTTCTTGAGGTGTTTTGAACATACTGACGATTGAACAAAAGTTTGTTCATTGTTTAAATTTCCAACTAAATTTCTAATCATCAAATTATATTAATCGATTTGTATAAAAACTACTCAGTTTTATAAATAATTTTCAATTATAATTAAACAATTATATATATCGCTTAGTTGCACTAGACATAAATATATGTATGTATGTATATATATATAATTATATATATATATACCGCCCTACATACAAACATATACATATATATAATATATATATATATATATATATATATCTATATATATATATATATATATATATATATATATATAATAAGAAAGTTTGTTTGTGAAAGCACGTGGGTGAATATATAGAAAATAGTAAAAGTGAAAAAACTACAGAAGGCTTAAATGTTAAAAAATATATATTTGCGTCAATATGTCTGAAGAATATTAGAAAATTAAAAAAAAAAAAATTTTCTCTAATAATGACATAATTTAAAAGAAACACCGTTTCGCGTGTAGCTTTTCAAATTTCTTGCGACGTTATGTTTATGTTGAATAGAGTTTTCGTTATGTTTATGTTCAGGAGAGTTCTAAATAAGGGAAGGTAGTGGTGATTTCTTCCGGTGTAAGGGAGATAATCGCTTAAAAATATTTTCCTTTCCCTTGGTGTGAATTTCTCTGTATCGGTATGTTCGGATGGTTGAGTCTGGGCTTGTACTTTTCAATGAAGAATGTTTCCTTGTTAGTCTAATTTGTGTTGATGATCCGAAAGCACATTGGTAAATGGAAAGATTAAAAGTTGTGGTAGTATTGCTTCCGCATTTCTCAATGTGCTCACTGAAAGGTATCATTCTATATTCTGGAATGCAATCTGTTGTCGATGCAGTGTGCATCTACGCCTGAGTGATAGTCCCGTGAACCCACGTATCTTGTTGGCAGCCCGAGCATTTTATGACATAAATTATGTTTTCAGAGGCAAGTAAAGTTAATTTGATCTTGAATTTCTGTCCCTCTTTAAAGAGGAATTCTGATCCTTATATATATGTATATATATATATATATAATGCAAACATTTATATATATGTACACTGCACACATACCCATATACATCTGCATACTGACATATATATCTTCACAAACACAAACACACACACACACACACACACACCACACACACACACACACACACACACACACACACACACATATATATATATATATATATATATATATATATATATATATATATATATATATATATATATATATATATATATATATACGTTTACGTATCTGTTTTGCAAAATTTCTGATGTGAAATCGTGTATTGAAACATATTTTTATATTTTCAACTGGTCGTACCTTTTTTTTTTACCAAATAAACACACTATATATATATATATATATATATATATATATATATATATATATATATATATATATATAATATATATATATGCGTTCGTCTGTCTTTACTTTCTGAGTTCATATTCCACCGGGATCGATTTTCATCCTTTCGGGGCCGATTAATTAATTACTAGTTGCGTACTGGGGTCGATCTAATTGACTGGCCCCCTCCTACCGAATGTTAGGCCTTGTGCTTATAGTAGAAAGGTTTATATATATAGTTGTAGATTTTAAAGTATAACAAGTGGTGTATAGTTGTCTGTTATATCTCACACTTGTTGTTTTACTCCTCCACGAACGTTTTATGTTTTATGTAAAGCATGAAAGTAGTAATAATTTACATTGATGAACCATTCAGAAATACTTTCATCTTTTACTCGTCTCAGTCGAAGGGTTTCGGTTACTCTCTCTTTTACTCTTTTACTTGTTTCAGTCATTTTACTAGGGCCATGCAGGAGCACCACCTTTAGTCGAGCAAATCGACCCCGGGACTTATTTTTTGTAAGCCCAGTACTTATTCTATCGGACTCTTTTGCCGAACCGCTAAGTGACGGTGATGTAAACACACCAGCATTGGTTGTCAAGCGATGGTGGGGGGAAAACACAGACACACAAACATACATATATATATATATATATATATATATATATATATAAATACATACATACGACAGGCTTCTTTCAGTTTCCATCTACCAAATCCACTCACAAGGCATTGGTCGGCCCGAGGCTTTAGCAGAAGACACCTGCCCAAGATGCCACGCAGTGGGACTGAACCCGGAACCGTGTGGTTGGTAAGCAAGCTACTTACCACACAGCCACTCCTGTTGTTTTCTTTCTTAAGTGTACTGGTTATTCTATCAATTACTGTCGCCGAACCTGTATGTTATGAGGAGGAAACTTATCAATACCGGTAGGAGAAAAACACAAGCACAAGGACAATACACACACACACACACATACATACATACATACATACATACATATACACACGTGTGTGTGTGTCATCGTAGATATAGTATATCTGAAATAATAAAAAATGGACAGAACTGTCAGGGCTGAAAGAATTTATAGATCAGTAGTTTCCAACCTGTGGTCAGAGAACCCCTGGTGGTACCCAAATGTAATACTGGGAGTTCGTAATATTTTAAGCTGACAGACCTTTCAATATCCTTAGCTCCTCGGTAAACTCATTTAAATAATAGGAGTCCTTGGTAGAGAAATGGTTCGGAACCACCTAGACGTTATTTTTCTCTCATTGGACTGCGGCCAAGATGGGTCACGGCCATGATGGGTTTCGTCGAACAAATTACTCCTACTTCTTTTCATATGTCTGTTACCTTATTCTATTCGATACCATTTTGCCAAACCTCTAATTGACCGGGACGTAAGGAAACCAACACCGGCTGTCAAGAGGAGGGAGACACGGACACAAAGGCAAAGACATACAGACGCACTTATATATGCGCCGGTTTCTTTCAGTTTTCGCCAATAAAATCCATTCACAAAACTTTTGGTCGAATATGGGTATATAGCAGAAGACACGTGCCAAGCGGTGGGAATGAACCCGAAACTATGTTTATGAGAAGCCAACTTCTTACCACAAAACCGTGCCTACGCCTATATACAAACAATACGAGAGTCTCTGAATGTTTCTAAGAATACTGAAAAATAAGCGAAGCGTGGCAAAACAGCAATAACAACAACAACAATAACAAAAAACGCACATATACAAGAAAATCGATTATCTCTACTACTACTACTACTACTACTATACTACTATTACTACTACTACTACTACAAGGGCAGAATTCCGGTCAAGGTTGTTTATGGAAGACCAGCAGTCGCCATGTTGTCCAAAGGAAAGGAAGAGGCCAATACAGCTTGGCGCTAGTGAGGGTGCAACTCATTTCTACAACTGCGTCAACTGGAGAAACGTGAAATAAAGTGTCTTGCTCAAGAACACAACACGCAGTTCTGTACAAGAATCTAACTCACTATCTCATGATTGCGAACCCGACGCTCTAACTACTGAGCCAAAACCCACCACTACTGCTATTGCTGCTGCTGCTGCTGCTGCTTCTACTACAAATAATAATAAATTATTTCTACTCTAGGCACAGAGCCTTGAAGTTTTTTTGGGGAAACGGGAGCTAGTCGATTACATCGACTCCAGTGCGTAACTGGTACTCATTTCATCGACCCCGAGAAGAATGAAAGGCAAAGTCAGCCTCGGCGGAATTTGAACTCACAACGTAGCAGACGAAATACCTATTTCTTTACTACCCAAAAGGGGCTAAACACAGAAGGGACAGACAAAAAATTAAGTCGATTATATCGAACCCAGTGCGCAACTGGTACTTATTTAATCGACACCGAAATGATGAAAGGCAAAGTCGACCTCGGCGGAATTTGAACTCAGAACGTAGCGGCAGACGAAATGCCGCTAGCCATTTCGCCCGGCGTGCTAACGATTCTGCCAGCTCACCGCCATCGACTGCACCGAATAATAATACTACAAGTACAAACACCAATAACAAAAAACAAAGGCAACCACAACTACAACAACTAAAACAACAACACCAACAACTACTACTACTAATACTACGACGACGACAAATGGTACTTATAAATGTAATATACATGTTCCGATTATATGTTAACATTTATGTATTCTTAATAATTGACATAAGACAAACAGTGTATATTTACAATATTTCTCTGTTCACTTGAATGATCTACGAATGCTTTGTCACATCCTGAAATTGATTTTGTATATCCGTTCATGATCTACGATGTGATTGGTTCCTCTCGGAGCCAAGTTCATGACTAAGAATCAGACAACGGATGGCCATTGATAACCCAGCCAATCGAATCGTAAATATACATACATACAGGCGCAGGAGTGGCTGTGTGGTAAGTAGCTTGCTTACCAACCACATGTTTCCGGGTTCAGTCCCACTGCGTGGCCTCTTGGGCAAGTGTCTTCTACTATAGCCTCGTCCGACCAAAGCCTTGTGAGTGGATTTGGTAGACGGAAACTGAAAGAAGCCTGTCGTATAGATGTATATATATATATATATGTGTGTATGTTTGTGTATCGGTGTTTGTCCCTCTAGGATTGCTTGACAACCGATGCTGGTGTGTTTACGTCCACGTCATCTAGCAGTTAGGCAAAAGAGAGCGATAGAATAAGTACTAGGCTTACAAGGAATAAGTCCCGGGGTCGATTTGTTCGACTAAAGGCGGTGCTCTAGAATGGCCGCAGTCAAATGACTGAAACAAGTAAAAGAGTAAAGAGATACAAACACACACATACACACACATACACACACACACACACACACACACACACACAAACAGACATATATATGTGTGTAAGTATGTAGGAATGGCTGTGTGTTAAGTAGCTTATTTACCAACCACATGGTTCTGGGTTCATTCCCACTGCGTGGCACCTTGGGCAAGTGTCTTCTACTATAGCCTCGGGCGACCAAAGCTTTGTGAGTGGATTTGGTAGAAACTGAAAGAAGCCCGCCGTATACATGTATATATATATATATATATATATATATATATATTTATGTGCGTATATGTGTGTGTGTCTGTGTTTGTCCCCCCAACATCGCTTGACAACCGATGGTGGTGTGTTTACGTCCCCGTAACTTAGCGGGAAATGAGATACACCTTCTAATAAATTCATGGTGCTGTCTTGCCCAAACAGAGAATATAGACCTATCATGCCGGGACCTAAGTACGTGTCGTACAGTTCAACTCTTCAGAAATCGCTTCCAGATTCAAAAGAAACTTAAACAAATTGAAGTGACTTTTAAATTAATTAATAGACATCATCAATCTTCGTGCAGATCGTGTAGACAGAAGAAATGGAGGGACCACCATTTTCGTGCACAGTTCTTTTTCGGCTGAAGCAATGGACATATTTACCAATGGCTACTGTGAAGCAGCTTCTGTATATAGTAAAACCAACACTTTAATAGTAGCCACCTCTAACTCCTTTACTACGGTTCAAGGTACGCCTCAACAGTATTGTTTCATCCATAAGTGTCATGCTGTCAACATATTGATGATTGGGATGTTCAACCTCCCCAGTGGTGATTGGTCCACAAGCAGTTTGAAACCAGGTTATTCCACCTCATGCCCTGATAAGCTAGCAATCAAATTACATTTTGATTTCATGGATGAGTTTTTCCTGACTCAAATTGTTCTCGAATCAACAAGGTGTAACGAAAGTACCTTAGTCCGAGTATTAAGTAACCACACTGAGATTATCCACAATATTGCTAAGGAAAAAACACCACTACTCTCAGACCATGAGAAGGTTTGAGATTCTACCATCCGAAGATCAAACATAAATGTTCGACTCTCTTTCATTAATGTCCGACTCTCTTCCATAAATATCCGACTCTCCTTCATAAATGTCTTACTCTTTTTCGTAAATGTCCGACTCTCTTCCATAAATGTCCGGCTCTCTTTCATAAATACCCGACTATCTTTCATAAATGTCCGACTCTTTTTCATAAATATCCTACTCTCATTCATAAATGTCCGACTCTTTTTCGTAAATGTCCGACTCTCTTTCATAAATTGACATCTCTCCAGCCCATCCATTTGACACTATGGATCATCATAACGCAGACTGGGATGCGATCAATCATGATCTTTCACGAGATCATTGGGCCTTCATGCACACACACACACACACACACACACACCACACACACACACATACACGAACATAAACACATCATGGCTGACATTTGTAGGCATTGTAAAAGAATATATCCACAAAAAATACTCCATTAAGATCAGTAAACATTTGCTCACATTGATTTGAATTAATCATTATCTCAAAGCTTCGAAATTTCTATGATGTGACACTTTACTTTTAGACTAATATTGTAGGCTAGACAGGAGGTGCCGGATGTAGATAGTTTGAAAATAAAACAGGTAGAACATTTGTATTACAGTCGGATTAAATCAGACAGGGTTTACGTTGCTGGCTTTGTGACATTACTTGAAACCATTAAGGCGGCGAGGTGGTAGATTCATTAGTACGCCGAGAAAAGCGCTCAGCTGCATTTCATCCGTCTATTCGTTCTGAGTTCGAATTCCATAGAGGTCGACTTTGCATTTCATCCTTTCGGGGGTTGATAAAATGAGTACCAGTTGAGTACTAGTATCGATGTAATCGACCTACGCCTTCTCTCGAACTTTCTGGCCTTGTACTAACATTTGAAAACAATTCATAAAACCACCATCGAAATTTACACAACATGTCGACGATTGCAGCTGCATATTTTTTAAAACTGATATTTTTGTTGAGTCTTGATATTATTTATCCTTATTCATTTTACCAGGGTTTATACTTGTCCAGCATAGAAATATCGATATTGACACGCCCTATGCGTTAATTTTCTAACATTAACACACCTTATAAGTAAACTTTCCCAATACAGACACACCCAAAATATATACTTCCGGCTCTACATTTATGTTCTTTGTTATTTGCTGTATTTCTGATTAATTAGTCGAGACAAACTATAGAAAAATTATTACAAAAGTATCAGTTATGTGGCTACAAAACTGTGGTTAAACAATTGGTGTATTTATATTTATATACATGCGTGTATGTATATGTATACATTTCACGTATGAATGCATATGGTTGCGTGCTAGGATTCATATTTGTAGGGTGTGTCTCATTCAATATAGCCACAACCAGCGTAGTTATATATCAATAATTACAGCCATATATATATATATATATATATATATATCATGTATGTATATATATATATATATATATATAAATATGTGTGTGTATATATATATATGCAGTATATCTATACGCAAATACACACACATATATATACATATACATACATATATATATGCATATATGCATAATATATATGTATACGTGTGTATATATATATGTATCTATATATCTATATGTATATATATATATACATATATACATATACATTCAATACATACATATATATATACATTCATATATACAATATATAATAATATATATATATATATATATATATATATATATTATATATATAATATACATATACATGCATATATATGTGGGTGTGGTGTGTGTATGAACGTGTATGTGTGTATAATATACATCAGCATAAATTTAGACACACACGCATCAATGAGTGTTTAGTGTTTTCCCTCAAAGAATCTAGCCACCGCTTTGTTATATCTCCATCTTCAACTGGTACTGAAGCGGCATCTTTGATATCACAGTGTTCAAAAGCTTTTTTGATTCACTGTTAATTCAATGCTAGCAGGGGCCAATACTCAGGAACAAATTTTCTTCATACTATTAATATGGCTTCCTATGTTTCTTATTCTGATTGTTCTCAGAAGGGGATCAGCTTTTTGCCTGCATATTAGCGTCACACAGAATGTGGTTTCGTTATTCATGTTCGTACTCAGATGACGCACCTATTGTGATTCCACCGTTTTTTTTTTAACGTTTACTGATTGCATTCCGTTTCTTGTCTGATTGCGGAGTGCTTGATGTTTTCTTTCACAGAAATGCTTATTCTTTTCTTCACCTATTACATCTTTAACCTTTAACGCTTTTCTAAATAGTTCCGACTTGAGAGCTGCAGTCATGCTCGGGCACCGCCTTATTCGGGTTTTGACTTTTGTTCTAATTTGTCTTTTGAGATAGTGTTGATCATCTGCATACCTATTTCTTTACTACACACAAGGGGCTAACCACAGACGGGACAAACAAGGACAGACAAACGGATTAAGTCGATTTCATCGACCCCAGTGCGTAACTGGTACTTAATTTATCGACCCCAAAAGGATGAAAGGCAATTTGAACTCAGAACGTAACGGCAGACACGAAATACCTTTTTTTCTTTATTACCCACAGGGGCTAAACATAGATTGGGACAAACAAGACAGACATAGGTATTAAGTCGATTACATCGACTCCAGTGCGTAACTGGTACTTAATTTATCGACCCCGAAAGGATGAAAGGCAAGTCGACCTCGGCG
>NC_043018.1:28386082-28403582 GCF_006345805.1 Octopus sinensis
CTCAAAAAGTAAGTAAATAGTAAAATATATATACGCGCAGTTATTCATACATGCATACTCAAAAAATAAATAATAATATTAAGTATATGTACGTGCATATACTTAATATTTATTATTTATTTTTTGAGTATGCATGTATGAATAACTGCGCGTATATATATTTTACTATTTACTTACTTTTTGAGTATGCATGTAAGTATGAATATCAGGAGGCACGTGTGTGTGTGTGTATGTGTAAGCATAGATATATGTATACTTTTACGCATGTGTGTACTTATGTGTATATATGGATGCGCGTGTGTGTGTGTGTGTATGGGTACGTATGTACATGTGTATGTGCGTGTATGTGTATATGAGTATGTATGTATGTGTGTGCGTATATTTGTATATGTATGTATGTATATGCATGTGGTGTATGTATATATATATATATATATATATATATATATATATATATATGTGTGTGTGTGTGTATGTGGTGTATGTATGTATATGTATATGCGTATGTGTATGTATTGTATGTGTATGCATGCGCGTATAATATGTACGTATATGTATACGTGTGGGTGTGTGTATGTGTATAAATGTATGTATGTATGTATGTATGGATGTATGTATGTATGTATACGTATGATGTGTATGTGTGTATGATGTATGTGTATGTGTGTGTATATGTATATATATATATATGTATATGTGTATATGTATGTATATGTTATATATATATATATATTATATGTATATATATATAGTTGTATATATAGTGAATATGTATATATATGTATATATATATATATATATCATGTATGTATTTGTATGTAGGTGTATATGTATGTGTGTGTATTTATATTTATTGGTGTATATGTATAGACTAGCTTCTAAGAGTGTAGACATGAATATGTAGGTACGCGTACGTATGTGTATATACGTGAATGTTGAAGATGTGATGTATGAATATAACGCGTGCGTGCGTGTATGTGTATGAGTGTGCGAATGAGTGAGTGTACGTGCTAAGAGTGTGCGTGAGTAAATGAGTGCTTGTTTTCCAGTAGACAGATAAATGGACTGGCTGATGTTTGTGACCAGCGATGTTTGTGACCAGCGATCAAAGATAACAAAAGTAAAAATGAAGATAATAAATTAAAATTAGGGAATGGGTCTGTATTTGTATGTGTATATATATGTGTGTATGGTAGGTAGCATAGGTACACATATGTATATATATATATATATATTATATATATATATATATATATATATTATATATATATATATATATATGTATATGTATGTGTGTGTATATGTGTGTGTATGTGTATATATGTGTATATAGGGACTAGTGTGCTGTGTGTGCATATGTGTGTGTGGATATGTGTGGTCGTGTGTGTATATATACATGTGTGTATACGTGTATGCATGTGAGTGTGTGTATGTATACATATATGTGTATGTGTAGACTAGTATAGTAGTGTAAGTGTATATATATGTATATATGTGTGTGTGTACGTATGTGTGTATGTATATGTATATATGTTTTATGTGTGTGTATATATGTATACATATGTGCATAGGTATAAGTGAGAATCTCCTTATTTACCTAAAACTCTATTCCCCTTTTTTTATATATATTTTTTATATATTTTTTATATATTTTTATTTTTTATTTATTCTTCTATCTAATTTAACACTGACTCCTTGACCACTCCCCAAGTATGATATTTTGCGCTATGCCTACCCCAAAAAGTCCCCCACCAACACCCCTTTAAACTGCCTAAATGTATAATGCCAATACAATTCTTGTTAACGAGCTTCCTGAAGATTTCTCTTGAATGAAACAGTTCTAGTCCTGTAGATACCTCCTTCTATATAATAAATTAATTTTACTCTACTATGTATTGAGTACCTTATTTACTGTGGTTAACCCCGAATCAACCCGGGACCTACATATATATATATATATATATATTATACATATATAGATATCATACAACATATAACACACATATATATATAATATATATAGATATATAATATATATATATATACTTGTATACATACATACACGCACATATATATATATATATATTGTTAAGGCGCATGGCTCAGTGGTAAGAGCGTCGAGCTTACGATCGCGAGGTTGTGAGTTCGAATCCCGGACCATGATGTGTGTCGCGTTCTTGAGCAAGACACTTTATTTCACGTTGCTTCAGTTCACTCAGCTGTAGAAATGAGTTGCGACGTCACGGGTGCCAAGCTGTATCGGCTATCGGTTACCCCTTGGATAACACTGGTGGCATGGAGAGGGGAGGCTGGTACTGCTGGTCTTCCATAAACAACCTTTCTAGGTGCGGTCGTGAAAGATACATATAAATGTAATTTGTTGAACTGTATACATGCTAGATTTCGGTGGAGCGTCCTATATCTAGTTCTGGAAATTGTGTTTTGTAAACGACAGACTATGCTGATGTTCTTGCAGATGTTTACGTATCCATATGGGTGCATATTAACAAGTGAAACTAATTAGTACATAGGTAATCGTTTTTTTTATTTCGTATATTTTTGTTTGTCTTGCTTATTTTTACAATTTAGTATTTTGCTGAATTTTTTTCTTGAGAACACATTCTTCGTGAAAAATGGCGATTCTGACGTCTATATCTAGCATACAGGCTGTCCACTTTCAGTGGTCAGTCCTCTAAATTTTGAATGTAAAAAGAATTTTAATCTTCGGATTTTTTAATATATGCTAGGCCACTGGTTTTAATTGGTTAATATCAATTTCTACCCTTACTTAGCAAATCGACCACAGGACTTATTTTTTGTAAGCCTAGTACTTATTCTATCGGTTTCTCTTGCCGAACCGCTAAGTTACGTGGATGTAAACACACCAGCATCCGTTGTCAAGAGATGTTGGGGAGACAAACACAGACACAATCATTTATACACACACACACACACATACATACATATATATATATATATATACGACGGGCTTCTTTCGGTTTCCGTCTACCAAATCCACTCACAAGGCTTTGGTCATCCCGAGGCTATAGTAGAAGACACTTGCCCAAGGTGCCACGCAGTGGAACTGAACCCGGAACCATGTGGTTCGTAAACAAGCTGCTTACCACACAGCCACTCCTACGCCAATATATATATAAATATATATATTGGCGTTTACATATATATATATTATGTATATATATATATATATATATATACATACATACATGTATATATGAATGTGTACCTCACTGTGCATGCATGTGTATGTAGATATCTACATAGATCTTGTCGATAACAACCAATCTAATAAATTAGTTTATCAACAGAACATATTTTCGACCACAGCCAAAACGCCTCTGAGAATACAGCAAAGTCCCATGACGATAATAAATTCCTCTTACAGTCAACTGGAGCCTATTTACTATTACTAAATCACTAATATAAACAACAGATCACGACAGATTGTTAAAGCAATTATATAGTAAATAACCAGCAGTCTATTCATCATGTTGTATTGTTCTAACGATCGGATTAGCAGATCATGTTAACCAGACCGGACATTGTGTGTGTTTATTGAGCTAAAACACCTAAGGCTCCACGAGGCACCGACAGGGGGTGGTGGTGACCCCTCCTGTACTCTTTCGCCCCAACTTTCTCTCACTCTTTCCTCCTGTTTCTCCAGTAAGGCTGCAATGGACTGGCGTCCCGTCCCGCTGGGAGGGAACGCATACGTAATAGAAACCGGGAAACCGGGCCCATGAGCCTGGCTAGGCTTGAAAAGGGCGCAAAGAATGAAAGTACGAGAGTTAATTCTGCCATAAATGAATTGGATTTATTGAGTACAGTTTCAGCTATCATTTGAAACTGTTTACTTTTGAGCTATATATTCTGTTTTGCAAAAACATCCAGTCACTAAAACAATCACTTTTTTTGTTTCTAAGCTAATTATATTATTTTACACTTAAATATTTATTCCCGTGTAACAACTGGGAAGTAAGTTACGTAAGAATTTTTTGTCGTGAAAGAAAACAATCAACTGAAATTTATCATCCAACGCTTTCTTTTTATATAAAGAAGTTTTGACTTAGCTATTTCACTGTAATATTACGTTGATGTTGCGAATAAAATTTATCAAAGAAAAAAATCTCTTGGCATTCATCACCTATCACAAATAAAACTAACATACGTACATATATATTCTCAAAAGTGAGAGCTTTTGTGTTGTTGATAGTACTACTAGAAAGAGCGGCCAAATCCCCCATAAATAACACGACATGGAATTATGGACACTGAAATTTTACTCTATAAAGTGCAACTAAATATATAGTCCTATTTATGTCTAATATAAATTATACACGTATTTATCAGAATAACGAAATAAAAAATAACTACAACAATAATTTCTGATATTTCAAAATTAAATATTAGTAACAATTATTATCACTATTATTATTATTATTATTATTATTATTATTATTATTATTATTATTATTATTATTATTATTATCATTTTCAGAAATCAATTTATCTTTTATGATATGAAAACTAGAAAAAAATTATCCGTATCAATATAACGTACGATCAAATGGTAAAAGGCAAGAGAATTAATTGGATTTTCTTAGATTTCTTTTCCACTCAATTGTAATCGCTGTTTGTTCCCGGCTTATTTTTTACTGGACGAATGAGCAAATACAAACGAGCGACATAAATTTTCTCGGAGAATAGTAGCAAGAAATTCAGCTGCAAACAAACACACCGAGAAGGAACGAAACGAAAACGAACTTCAAAGAGAAGCGAAAGACAATCTGGAGAAGAATATTCTCAAGAGAAGTGACATCGCAGTTTGGATAACGATGCTGAGAAACATAATGAAGCCCGAGGACAATTTTCTCAATTATCAGTCCGAATATGTTTGATGCGCGTTTGAACTGGGAAACAAGCTACTCACTGCGTTTTGTCACGGAGAAAATATCTCGTTTGTTGACAAATGATGTGTATACACCTAGATCAGTTCGTAGCGCCACCTACCAAGACTGTGAGGTACTAGAATTTCGGAGTAGATATCTCTTCGTCAGTCACAAACCCCAGGCAGACTACACTACGAAATGATTGGAGAGATGACCTCTCTTATGCTTTTCCAGTCACCGTACGGTGGCTGGTAGCGCTATACGGTGGCTCACGTTAAGTAATTTACGGAAGGCAGTACTAAGCTGTGTTACATAAAACTGCAACTTTATTAGCAATCTGAATATGCTTGATGCACGTTCGGATTGCAACAAGCGAGATATACACTCCATGACAAAACGCGGTGAGTACTTTGTTCCTAATGAAGAGATAACTACACCGAAATGCTAGCTAGAAACAAAATTCTTGCCGCAATTTTTACATGATTGTTTTGAGGGTAATTTTCAATAGCTATTCTCAAATAATTAATTAAGTTATATTCTAATATGTTCTTCCTTCTTTGCAGATTATACAATAGTAGTCTTCGTGTTTTACCTTTTTAAAAATTAATTTAGTTCACCTGCGTATCAGACACTGGATGCTGTATGAGTTCAAATTACTCTTTAGCAATGGAAGGGGAAAGGAAGATTCATTCTTTCTATTGAAATGAAGCTTTAAATGTCCGGAAATGCCAACAACTGCTTCACTAATTTCTTTCGGAAATTTTTTCACTCGCTGATTACAATCGATCTGAACTACAAAGTTCTGTCAATATTGAGCTGTTGAAAAGCCTTAGATGAAAATAACTCTAAAGCTAACAGTGCAGTAATTAACAAAGTGATCAAGACACACTTTGATGAACTACGAAATTGGTCTAATCTTAGTGTGATTCTTATCATCTGAGAGCTCCTCAGCTGAATCAATAAGCTATTGCCTGCTCATCATTGAAAGGTAGACTTCCAACCAAACATTTTCTGGGTAGAATCATCACAAGTGATGAAAAGTAAGTATCCATATCCATACTGAACGAAAACTAAAATGGTTAGCAACCATTGTACTTTTCATGGCATGAATAAAAGTTCCTTGCTTTTCTAGTGAGCCATTTATTATGCCAAAGAAGGAAACCATGACACCTACATTTGTCAAGAACCTTTCACACATGATCCATTGACCGTTAACAGAATGTCAAAACCAAGTGCTGCCTCTCCTGGAATGGTGAATTTTTTGTCATATTCCTCTAGTTTTGCGCTGGTATTGCCTCCATCGAAATCATAAATTAGAACTTAGCTGAATTTGAGTACTTTAAGTCTAGCCTGTTTCTGAGTATTGTTAAAGTTAACAATCTCTACATAAATTGTATAATTTATACATATCTATATATATACATACATGCATAAATGCATACGTACATATATATATATATATATACATATACATATACATATACATATACATATATATACATATTCTTCTATTCTTTTATATGTTTCAGTCCAATGACTGCGGCCATGCTGGAGCATGTAATCATCTTTCCACTTTCCACCTTTGTTGAAGGATGGAGTCCGATGCTACTGCACTCTTTTGAGTTTTTTGCTTAGATATTGGCTCACCCTGGATCTCGGCAAGGCAGAGGTCAAGTTCGTTTGAAAACGTCTACATCCATTCCATGGAGGCTCCTCAGATGCTTCGACAGACATTTAAACAGCTGTGGGCACTCGAAACCCAAGTTATTGCAGTACATCGCTCTTGCCCGAGATGAAGCGGTCGGCACAGTGGGGTAGGACAGTGACATCCTGTTCGTGCTCTGGTATAGCTCTTTATTCCAAAGTTTGGTACCAGTACTTCCAGTATCTTCCATATACATACATACATACATACATACATACATACATACATACATACATACATACATACATATATATATATATATATACATCTAAAACCTATCAATCTACGTGCGTATGCAAAGCTGTATATGTGTGAAGTGTATAAGTATGGGTCCACATACATATACTATTTTTCGTATATTATGATATAAATCCGAACATCCATAGAATCGTTAGTTCTACTGCTACAGGAAATCTCTTTCCAATTTCTTCATATCTCTAAAACCTAACTTTGAAATTAGGCCAAATTTTTAATTTGATGAACAATTTAATGTAAACGATATATCTACTTTATTTGATTTTTCAAAAACATTATCCTACATATTGTGGTTACTGTTGTTTTGTTGATTTTGCTGCTGCTGCTGCTGCTGGTATTCTTGTTGTTGTTGCTGTTTATGCTCTTCTTCTTCTTCTTCTTCTTCTTCTTCTTCTTCTTCTTCTTCTTCTTCTTCTTCTTTCTTCTTCTTCTTCTTCTCGTCATCATCACCGTCATCGGCATCATCATCATCATCACCAACATCACCACCACCACCACCACCATCATCATCATCATCATCATCATCATCATCGACATCTAGCTATTAATGTTACTTTCTTTTTTTCTCCCTTACTGACAATTCTAATTGTTCTTCTTCTAATTCTAACTCTAATTGTCAGCTACTCAGCTACGTGTGTCCTTTGATCATTTACTCGATTTTGTAAAGAAAAAAAAACACGAGCATATAGTAGTATTAATCATACGAAAAGGTAAAATGCGTCTGTTGCGAGACAGACTTCAAATGCTAATTACGCAGTGGAATTCACATAGAAATTGGCGGGGATATAAATGATGTATTCTTATATGTATATATATATATATATATATATATATATATGTGTGTGTGTGTGTGTGTGTGTGTGTGTGTGTGTGTGTGTAAGCGTGTGTGTGTCTGTGTCTGTGTGTGTATTTATATATATATATATATATAACCAATATTAAATCTCTAAAAGAGGTATATATATATATATATACAATATGTTACATTACTCGGTAGTCAAGATAAAACTCTGAGTTTCAGATGCCGAAGTGGAAATCCACAACACTATCTCTTCGGTTATCTGGCTATTTGAAAACGTTATGAAAAAATACCGTTAAAAATGAAGGGAAATTACTCTGTTATAACTCTGCTTTGCCTGCGTACTTATACATCGCTCGCATTTTTCGTCATAAAAATTATATAAAAATACATAAAAATATATAAAAATATATAAAAATATATAAATTCTTCTTGGGACATAACACAGAAATATGTTCTATCCGTTTTCTTTAGGGGACCAAAAACGTAACAGAAATTTAGTCACATGTGGGCATGATCCGAAAATCTCTGTCCTTGTATTTAGACATGTGGTAGGGTCTAAGCTGCTTTTCCAGATAAGCCATCTCTCCATGTCGCATAAACCGCACCTTCCGCTGCCGTTAGTATAGGGCTTACATCTGGCCAAAATCTTCCATTGTGTTGTAATATCGACACCTTTATCTCTTAAAGACCAAATATGATTGGATAATTGTGTCGCTTTTCTTTTGTTCCAGTGCCTAAAGCTCAAAGTGTGGTTATTGAACCTGGCCTTGAAATTACCCTCTGTAAGGCCCACGTATTTCTTCGTCGAAACGGTGTCTTTAGTTGTTATAAAGTTTACGGTAGCTTCATATAAGAGGTCTTGGACATGCAAGCTCCTTTAGCGGGCACAATTCTTTATTCCTGCATGAACAGCTGTTTTCTTCTGTGTTTTTTGTATGTTATGATTGATTATGTTTTTAAAATTGGTAGTTGAACTAAAACTAATTTTTAAATTGTGTCTATTGAAAGTTTTCCTATAAGCATGGTTAACTGAAAATGTCTATCTATCAGTGCTAGGAAATATTTCCTATATTGAAGGCCACCGGGTAAACCAGATGACCTTCCTATTTCTATTATTCCTTTTTCTTACTGTTGGGCTAGTGATAGGTGTATATTTTATTTTTTCGCTAAAACCACTATCTTTTAAAGCTTTATTATAAACTGGGGCAACGCTATTGAAGATGTCCTCATTAGATGAGAGGCTAGAAATCGTCTTACTAATATTTTTATCTAAATTTTTGAATACTATAGGGGGATGGCATGGACCTACATTAATATAACTTAGTCTATCATTGGGCTTCCTATAAGGCTTATAAATATTTTTATTAAGATCTAAGGAAACGTCTAAGAAATTGAGAACCGTCAGGTTAGTGTCTATAGTTATACTAAGTCCGAAGTGTTTCATTAACTGGATAATATCCTTCCTAAAACGATCTTGTGCTGGTCCATTTGTATTAGCTGTTAAGGCGAGGGCATCATCTTTGTAGATGGCGAAATGTACGTTAGGGAATGTCTTACCGAAGGTATCTAGGAGAAAGAGTCCAATTAGATCACAGATGCCTGCCCCATCATATGAACCCATGCTCACATCGAAAGCGCCCTCCGTGTCGGTGTTTTTTTACCCACTTTGCATTCTCACTGAAAAGTAATGTCTTTCTAGCATGGAAGATTATATCCTTATCATTGGTACTAATTTCTATGAAGTCACTAGCGAAGATTAGGGCTTTATCTAGCAGTTCTTTAGAGATAGAGGCATAAAAATCAACAATATCGAATTGTGTAAACCTCGCTTTTTTCTTATTCTTAATAGCTTTAAACCAGTCTACGACTTCTATACTATTGGACCATTGCACTAGCCTAGTATCGGTCTTAATTTTCGTATTTATTTTATCTAAAATTTCTTTGCTAATAATCCCTAGTTCTGACTTGGCTGGGTTGATAAGCCTACATTTAGGGTTGGAAAGGAAGTTTTCTTTGTGATCTTTAATAGTAATAAAGGCCTCTTTTGGTGGGGAGGGCTTCTATTTTTTTTATCTAATTTAAGTTTAGCGGCGATGACGCTAGCTTCTTTATTAATTTCGTTATATGTCTGTGCCCTAGCCTTAGTATAATTATTAATGATGCTGTTGTGTAAGAGTTGTGTGTATTTGCTGTTATCTACCAGGTATAAGTTCTTGGTTTTATCCGAAAAAAGTGCTTTTTTCTTGAGCTTTTTATATGATTAATATCTTTTTTCAATTTATGTTGGAAATCGTTAAAAGACTTACGAAATTTTATTTTGCTCATGATTTTCAGCAGGTCCGCTTCGAAATCTTCCAAGCCTTTAATCCTGGAGGGAATTTTTTGGATTTTATTCGATAGAAAATGTTTTCCTTGGTGTTCGCTTCTGTATCAAAAAAGAAGCCTTCCATCTCATACGCTTAATTACATCAGTAATTTTCTGCAGAAGTTTCTTAGAGTAAAAATCCTTTGATGGGATCGGTATATTTTTCATAGAATAATCTATGTGATATCGTCCATTTTAGATTCTTTTGTTTGTGAGAGTCCTCAACCGATGTTAGGCGATAATCCCAAAAAGGTCGTATTAGCTCTTAGTTGAGAAAACGTCGTCCGGGAGGTGATTTATTGATAAAACGGTAAGATACAAAAGAAAGAAAGAGACCTCAATATTATGTAAATAGAGGAATTTATCTATACAATATGTTACATTACTCGGTAGTCAAGATAAAACTCTGAGTTTCAGATGCCGAAGTGGAAATCCACAACACCATCTCTTCGGTTATCTGGCTATTTGAAAACGTTATGAAAAAATACCGTTAAAAATGAAGGGAAATTACTCTGTTATAACTCTGCTTTGCCTGCGTACTTATACATCGCTCGCATTTTTCGTCATAAAAATTATATAAAAATACATAAAAATATATAAAAAATATATAAAAAATATATAAATCTTCTTGGGACATAACACAGAAATATGTTCTATCCGTTTTCTTTAGGGGACCAAAAACGTAACAGAAATTTAGTCACATGTGGGCATGATCCGAAAATCTCTGTCCTTGTATTTAGACATGTGGTAGGGTCTAAGCTGCTTTTCCAGATAAGCCATCTCTCCATGTCGCATAAACCGCACCTTCCGCTGCCGTTAGTATAGGGCTTACATCTGGCCAAAATCTTCCATTGTATGTTATAATCGACACCTTTATCTCTTAAAGACCAAATATGATCGGATAATTGTGTCGCTTTTCTTTTGTTCCAGTGCCTAAAGCTCAAAGTGTGGTTATTGAACCTGGCCTTGAAATTACCCTCTGTAAGGCCCACGTATTTCTTCGTCGAAACGGTGTCTTTAGTTGTTATAGAGTTTACGGTAGCTTCATATATGATGGTCTTGACATGCAAGCTCCATTTAGCGGGCACATTCTTTATTCCTGCATGAACAGCTGTTTTCTTCTTGTGTTTTTTGTATGTTATGATTGATTATGTTTTTAAAATTGGTAGTTGAACTAAAACTAATTTTTAAATTGTGTCTATTGAAGAGTTTCCTATAAGCATGGTTAACTGGAAAATGTCTATCTATCAGTGCTAGGAAATATTTACCTATATTGAAGGCCACCTCGGGTAAACCAGATGACCTTCCTATTTCTATTATTCCTTTTTCTTACTGTTGGGCTAGTGATAGGTGTATATTTTATTTTTTCGCTAAAACCACTATCTTTTAAAGCTTTATTATAAACTGGGGCAACGCTATTGAAGATGTCCTCATTAGATGAGAGGCTAGAAATCGTCTTACTAATATTTTTATCTAAATTTTTGAATACTATAGGGGGATGGCATGAACCTACATTAATATAACTTAGTCTATCATTGGGCTTCCTATAAGGCTTATAAATATTTTTATTAAGATCTAAGGAAACGCCTAAGAAATTGAGAACCGTCAGGTTAGTGTCTATAGTTATACTAAGTCCGAAGTGTTTCATTAACTGGATAATATCCTTCCTAAAACGATCTTGTGCTGGTCCATTTGTATTAGCTGTTAAGGCGAGGGCATCATCTTTGTAGATGGCGAAATGTACGTTAGGGAATGTCTTACCGAAGGTATCTAGGAGAAAGAGTCCAATTAGATCACAGATGCCTGCCCCATCATATGAACCCATGCTCACATCGAAAGCGCCCTCCGTGTCGGTGTTTTTTACCCACTTTGCATTCTCACTGAAAAGTAATGTCTTTCTAGCATGGAAGATTATATCCTTATCATTGGTACTAATTTCTATGAAGTCACTAGCGAAGGTTAGGGCTTTATCTAGCAGTTCTTTAGAGATAGAGGCATAAAAATCAACAATATCGAATTGTGTAAACCTCGCTTTTTCTTATTCTTAATAGCTTTAAACCAGTCTACGACTTCTATACTATTGGACCATTGCACTAGCCTAGTATCGGTCTTAATTTTCGTATTTATTTTATCTAAAATTTCTTTGCTAATAATCCCTAGTTCTGACTGGCTCGGTTGATAAGCTACATTTAGGGTTGGAAAGGAAGTTTTCTTTGTGATCTTTAATAGTAATAAAGGCCTCTTTTTGGGGGAGGGCTTCTATTTTTTTATCTAATTTAAGTTTAGCGGCGATGACGCTAGCTTCTTTATTAATTTCGTTATATGTCTGTGCCCTAGCCTTAGTATAATTATTAATGATGCTGTTGTGTAAGAGTTGTGTGTATTTGCTGTTATCTACCAGGTATAAGTTCTTGGTTTTATCCGAAAAAAGTGCTTTTTTCTTGGAGCTTTTTATATGATTAATATCTTTTTTCAATTCATGTTGGAAATCGTTAAAAGACTTACGAAATTTTATTTTGCTCATGATTTTCAGCAGGTCCGCTTCGAAATCTTCCAAGCCTTTAATCCTGGGAGGGAATTTTTTGGATTTTATTCGATAGAAAATGTTTTCCTTGGTGTTCGCTTCTGTATCAAAAAAGAAAGCCTTCCATCTCATACGCTTAATTACATCAGTAATTTTCTGCAGAAGTTTCTTAGAGTAAAAATCCTTTGATGGGATCGGTATATTTTTCATAGAATAATCTATGTGATATGCGTCCATTTTAGATTCTTTTGTTTGTGAGAGTCCTCAACCGATGTTAGGCGATAATCCCAAAAAGGTCGTATTAGCTCTTAGTTGAGAATAACGTCGTCTGGGAGGTGATTTATTGATAAAACGGTAAGATAACAAAAGAAAGAAAGAGACCTCAATATTATGTAAATAGAGGAAATTTATCTATACAATATGTTACATTACTCGGTAGTCAAGATAAAACTCTGAGTTTCAGATGCCGAAGTGGAAATCCACAACACCTCTCTTCGGTTATCTGGCTATTTGAAAACGTTATGAAAAAATACCGTAAAAATGAAGGGAAATTACTCTGTTATAACTCTGCTTTGCCTGCGTACTTATACATCGCTCGCATTTTTCGTCATAAAAATATATAAAAATACATAAAAATATAAAAAATATATAAAAATATATAAATTCTTCTTGGGACATAAACAGAAATATGTTCTATCCGTTTTCTTTAGGGGACCAAAAAAGTAACAGAAATTTAGTCACATGTGGGCATGATCCGAAAATCTCTGTCCTTGTATTTAGACATGTGGTAGGGTCTAAGCTGCTTTTCCAGATAAGCCATCTCTCCATGTCGCATAAACCGCACCTTCCGCTGCCGTTAGTATAGGGCTTACATCTGGCCAAAATCTTCCATTGTATGTTATAATCGACACCTTTATCTCTTAAAGACCAAATATGATCGGATAATTGTGTCGCTTTTCTTTTGTTCCAGTGCCTAAAGCTCAAAGTGTGGTTATTGAACCTGGCCTTGAAATTACCCTCTGTAAGGCCCACGTATTTCTTCGTCGAAACGGTGTCTTTAGTTGTTATAGAGTTTACGGTAGCTTCATATATGATGGTCTTGGACATGCAAGTTCCATTTAGCGGGCACAATTCTTTATTCCTGCATGAACAGCTGTTTTCTTCTTGTGTTTTTTGTATGTTATGATTGATTATGTTTTTAAAATTGGTAGTTGAACTAAAACTAATTTTTAAATTGTGTCTATTGAAGAGTTTCCTATAAGCATGGTTAACTGGAAAATGTCTATCTATAAGTGCTAGGAAATATTTACCTATATTGAAGGCCACCTCGGGTGAGTAAGGGGGCGTAAACCAGATGACCTTCCTATTTCTACTATTCCTTTTCCTTACTATTGGGCTAGTGATAGGTGTATATTTTATTTTTTCGCTAAAACCACTATCTTTTAAAGCTTTATTATAAACTGGGGCAACGCTATTGAAGATGTCCTCATTAGATGAGAGGCTAGAAATCCTCTTACTAATATTTTAAACTATATATATATATATATATCACGTGATCACGTGACCGACCAGACCATCAGATGTTCTTACACATCGCTGGTCACAATGCGTTCGCATCGTTTTAGCCTTCGAATGACGCCGCCCCGCTGGCTAAGCGAGCAGACCAACAGAAGAAAGAGTGGGAGATAGAGTGGTGAAAGAGTACAGCAGAGATCACCACCCCCTGCCGGAGCCTCGTGGAGCTCTTTTAGGTGTTTTCGCTCAATAAACACTCGCAACGCCCGGTCTGGGATTTGAAACCGCGATCCTGCGACCGCGAGTCCGCTGCCCTAACCACTAGGCCATTGCGCCTCCACACACACACATATATATATATATATATATATATATTTAAATGCATACGCATATATCTATATATACATACACACATACATACACAGACACAGACACACACACACATATATATGTATAGAGAGAGTGAGAGAAGAAGAAGAATGAGAGTTATACATATATATTTGATGGTGTATTTATAAAAAATATACACATGTAGTATATATATGCTTTTGTATATATATATATATATATATATATGCGTGTGGTCAAGAAGCTTTCATCCTGTTGGTCAAAATGTGACCAACAGCAGATATAAACATTATCATTAATGCGATACTCGTTTGAACGCAAGTGTCTTTTTTTGCGGTGTCTGATCACAGATGGGGACATGTCAAGAGAATAAGGGGCGGTTGATCAACTGGCAGTCATTGAAACTATTGACATCTTTCTTGATGAAAGAGAACGCCCTTCGGCAGTTTTCCTGGGAGTTTGTCCTAGATTCCCTTTCGTAACTGCCTCAGTAAGCTGGCATAGTACACTCCATTGAGGATGTGAACCTTTACAATATAACCAATGTATAACACAGGGCGAAATGCTTAGCGGTATGTCGTCTGTCTTTATGTTCTGAGTTCAAATTCTCCCGAGGTCGACTTTGTCCTTCATCTTTCTGGGGTTGATAAATTGAGTACCAGATGCGTACTGGGGTCAATCTAATCGACTGGCTCCCTCCCCAAAACCTTTCGGGCCTTGTGCCTAGAGTAGAAAAATATATAACCAATGAATACAACGCGTTTTGTGTCCCCAAAACGACAACCATCATTTATCCTGCAGACGAAATTATTTCGACTCTCTTTGGAGCAGGTGGGAAGTGGTCTTTCCCCTGCATGGATTGTCTCTTTTTCTCTGACTCAAAGTGACGAACACAACTGACTTATCCTGACTTAGCGACTATTCAAGGAAAAAAGTTGAATCTGCCACAGAACTATGTCAAATTTTCCCGTAATGTGGCCATTCGGTGCGCTTTTGATTAGGTGCCAGAAAACGGGACACCCACTGAACAGAAACCGTTGTCATGCCAACTTCATTGTGCTGAATATTCTGAACTCTCTCATGGGATATGCTGATGCATTTGATTTGTAGTCAATCGTCTGTCATCCAGCATTATGTGGTGAACATGATCAGTGTTTTTTCTAGGAGGTGGCAGTTGCAGGATGACCAGACCTTCGGTCATCTTCAAGACACACCCTTCCCCTCCTGAATTCAGCTACCCACTTTTGTACTCTTCACAAATTCGGAGTGTTATCTCCTCATGTAGCAAGCATGTCAGCACTAATGTCGTTGGGACGCTAAACCCCTTCTTCTAAAGTTACTTGGTAACACCCCGATGCCAAATGTTGTGGATTTTAACGCGTCGTCGCTACTAATTACGTGTGAAGTCTTCTTACCCGAGAAGAAACAATGACATTATTTAGAACAAGAATTAACATTAATGCAAGAAAGATTTCACAGCACACGTATCACTCCTTTATATTTAGCTCACCTCGTATATATACCAATCTTCTGTAGTTGATTATTTGTTAAAATCAGAGTATTAGATAAGAAGTTATTTCTTGCAATTATTCCTGTTAAACTATATAAATGATATAGAAGAACTAATGAATGTAAAGCAAAAAAAAAAGCAAAAAAACATCTATATTTATTTCCCAAAGTATATGAGAGAATTACGTGATATCTAATTTGGTATGAAATATGGAAATTGTGATTACATTAGAGTCCTAACATTCAATATATATTTTCTTGTTTTAGTCGTTGTATATATTCTGTATATATTCTCTATATATTCTATATGTACATATTTTCTAGTTTTAGCTGTTGTATATACTCTGTATATATTCTGTATATATTCTGTATATATTGTGCATTTATTGCTAGTTTTAGCCGTTGTGCTAACATATTAGCTTCTATCTAAAGGTCATTGGCTTTATTCATGACAGTTTGAACAAGTGCCTCGGGTGGCAGATATATTGCGACCCTAAATATACGTTCGTAGAAACAAACTATCACAATAAGTTATATAAACGTGATACAGATACTGGCGAATGTTCCTCTACGTTGCCAATTGTTTTAATAAATCGAAACATACAGGAAACAGGATTACTGTTACACAACGAATTCGAAATTGAACGGAAATATAGAAATAACGTCACACTCTACGTTATATATCAAGATGCCTGTCATATATATATATATATATATATATATATATATATATATATATATATATATATATATATATATATATAAAATATTATTTGAGACAAAACCACTATTTGCAAAACAAACAAGGAAAGACTTAATCAATACATAAAATTTAATAAATAGTCAAAAAAACCGCCACTACAATCGTTCTTGTCTGATCGACAATCTTCAGGTGGACTTCCATCTAAAAAATCAAAATTTTAAAATATAAAAATATACTTTTAAATATTAAAGTATAAATGAAAAAATATAGTATATATCCATATATAACCTATATAATAATCCATATCGAAATATAGACTAATTACCACGAATTCCCTAAAAAAAACCATGATAAAACAAAACTCTTAAAAACATATAACGATAAAATCTCCCTTTGCTAAACTCTATAACAACCTATAAAGTAAACCCCTAACCTAACAAAAATGAAATAAGTACAAGCACAAGTTCTAACACAAATTGCAAAAGGAATTAAAGAAAGTATTCCCAGATGTATTTTCAGATGAACTAGATGCATGTTCAAAAACAAAAGCAAAATCTGAGAGAATGCAGTACCAATTTTTAAACCAAAAAGAAGTGTGCCGTATGCAGTGTTAGAACAAATAAACTTAGAGAGACTAGAAAAAATTGGAGTTATCCAAAAAGTTAAATACTCTGAATGGGCATCATCAGCTGTGTACATTAAGAAAAAGAATAATAAAATCAGAGTGCGCTAATTTTTCCACTGGGTTAAACATATGACTTAAATCATTCAACTATCTGCTGCCTACTTTGAAGGACATATTTGCGAAATTAAACGGTTGGAAATATTTTCTAAATTGGATCTCTCTGATGCATATCTACAAAC
>NC_043018.1:28411082-28423582 GCF_006345805.1 Octopus sinensis
ACTATTTCTCTCGACTGACTTGAGTACCTAATTCACTGAATCTCAATTATTGCTTAAGTCATCAACCAAACCTATATTATATATATATATATAATATATATATAATATCACCGTGACCGACCAGGCTATCAGATGTAGCTACACATCGGTGGTCACAATGCATTTCGCATTGTTTTAGCCTTCAAATGACGCCACCCTCACTGGCTAAGCCGACAGAAAAAGAGAATGAAACAGTAATCGCTCGATAATGTAAAGTTGACAACAATCCCGAAACTAGTTCGAGCGTATCACTCAGACTTGAGAGGAAGGGATGGCCTCCCTTTGCAAATACTCCAAGGACACAGATATTGTGTCTAAAGCCAGCTAGAGACGAAGATCTCTTGGGGCTATAAAGCTACAGTAACACCCCCTCCCCAATGTGGTTAGCCATGATAAGATGGCTTCTATACTTTACATTATCGAGCGATTACTGTTTCAATCTCATTCTGAGATTTAATTATGCTTACTGTTCGTTTTTCGACACCAGTGGCAGACGCCATTAGAAAAACTTATATCTATTTGCAAAGGAGCCTTCTCTTTCATCGCTACCTGGTGTTTTTTGAATTTTTCCTCGGCGTATACCAATATTTTTCTGTTGCTGCAAATCGTTGTGTGAGTTCGTTTCCGTTTGTCTACTCTGTCGTGTTACAAGTAATATCATTGTTGAACTGTTTTTGACCCAGTAATTTTCGCCCTTCGGGGTAGAAAATTTCTGTGTGCTGTTTTGTGTGAACTCTTAACCTGTATAGGTTATTTTTGGAAAAAAAAAAAATTCTCTTGTCATTTGTGACAAGTTTGTGTTGTCTAATATGGAATTAGACTTAAGTTCAAAAAAAGACTTTCCCGAGATGGGAGAAAGTATAACAACTGTTAAACAAAAGGAAACACAGACAAAACCCAGTTTTTCAGACGCCGTAGGTGGCGAAGTCGAAGAAATGGAGGTATCAATGGAAAGATTATTCAAGTTTAGATCGCTGGTGCAAAAAAGTGGTGAAGAAACACGATTGGTACCGCCCCCCGAAACTATACAAGCAATAAAGGAAAAAATGGTCACCTACAGGGTGTACAATATCAAGGAAAAACGAATGACCGACGTGAAAAACGAAATGGTCGAAAAGTGTATGGCTCCAATATGGAGTAAAGTTAGTCATGTCAACCGAGGTGCAAGAAGCGCTACAGTGGAGGCGCATTTTGAAACGGCGGAAGTAGCAAGGCAAATTTCGACACAAACGTTGAAAAACGAGAGTATAATACTGCTACCCTTATATTTAGGATGCAGAACCGCAAAAGTGACCCTAGAAGATATACCAACGGGCTACGACGTGATGTGGGCGGCAACAGCGGTCATTTTTGATGTTGAATCAAAATTGACAATTTTAAGTATGAAGAGAAAAATTGCAAAACACTGGAGAGGCCAGCAGCTGGAGATGATAATCCAGGCGGAAAATGCGACGTTGGAAAGCCTACCAGACAGAGTCTTCGTGGGGGAGGGGCACTCCATACGAGTTTCGGTGGAAGGACGCAGGCCCAGATGTTTTAAGTGCGGGCAAAAGGGCCACGTTCGCTCCGTTTGCACAAAAAAAAATAATGCGGGCAACGCCCCCCCACAAAACGCTGTGAAGAACGCAGAAAGCAGCAAAGTGGAGAAAAAAGTAACGGCTGGCGAAAACAAGGAGGAAAAAATAAACAGGTCGAACTCCAAAAAGGAGGAAGACAAGAACGAAATGCAAAATGAGAAAGGAAAGGATGAGGAAAATAATGCAACAAAAACAAATAAACAAGAAGACATGGAATTTACGAACGTGTCCAACAAAAGGAAAAAATCCATCACCCCTGACTCCCCACCCGTATCAAAAAAAAAAAACAACGCAGACGAACAAATTAAAAATATTCTCCAATCCCACCCCGGCGGTACTACACTTATAGGCCAGCACTTTAACAAACCCCACCCCCCAACTGTAAAAGGGTTTAAACCCAACGAAAAAATTATTGCATACACCACAAAGAACGTGAGAGTAGAAACATGGGTGAAAGCAAGTACGCTGATCAGGTGCTACAAAGCGACCGAGAAGGAAGCGGAGTGGCGATATGGAAGGGTCGGCGAAGAAGGATGGAAAGACAAAACCTTACAAAGCCACGTAAAAGCCGGCTTCATTAAGGATGTCACCCAGGAGGTGACAACTGGGAAATTACCCGTTAGCCCGGCAGCCACACCAACCCAGAGCCCGGTGGCAACGCCGGTGAAACACCCAGCAGCAACGGCGAGTGGGGGGGAGACAGGCAGAAAGAATCTGTCAGGCTCCCTCTCGCAACCGTGAGTAAATAATTTTCTTTTTTCTCGATGATTAAGTTAGGTTGTATAAATGTGCGTGGAATGGGATCGAAATGGAAACAGGCTTGTTTTCGTGACGACCTCATTTCACATAGAATCGAAGTAGCTATTGTTACCGAGTCCAAGATGAAGGACCCCAAGCGTTCTCACCACTTCTCAATGGTTACGAGAAATTTATTTCTCCTAGCCGAGGGGGAGGTGCAGGCGTGGCAGTTCTTTTCAGGAAGAACTTGGACTTACAGGTAAGTACTGTCTTTTTGGACCCAGAAGGTAGGCTGGTTGTCCTAGATGTGACGCACGTGAGTAAGCAGTCCTTCAGGTTGGTGGCTGTCTACGCTCCTAACGGACGTGGGCAGACCGGTTTTTATCGGGAACTGGAGCACTTTCTAGTGACGTCCAAAACGGTAGTCTTGGTAGGGGATTTCAACACCATTCTCGATGCGCGGGTGGATGGTGTAGGCTCGAGCGATAGGAAGGGGAATCCTGGCCTCAAGGCTCTACTAGCGAGCTTTAATCTAGTAGACCGTTTTCGACTGGATGAGCCGAACGTTCCACAGTGGACGTGGAGTAATAACGACGGCTCACTCAGATCGTACATAGATAGAGTATTTGTTAAGGAACGAGATAGGAATAGTGTTAGCTGTCCACAATTCTCTGTTGTGCCTTACACGGATCACAAACTTGTAACGTGTGAGGTACATGTAGATAAATGCCATAGACAAGGTCCCGGGTACTGGAAGATGAACAAGTCTATTTTGACCTGTGAAGCTTTCCGTACCCGGATTAAGGAATTAGTACAGAGGGCATTATGTGGCACCATCATTAATAATAGATGGTGGCTCGCCCTCAAAAGAGCCATCCGTTTGGAGTCCATTAGATTTAGCAAGCAGCTAAGTTTAGATAGGACTAGAATAGAGGGCGAATTAGTTAAGAACTTAGACGAGGCTATGGAATCTGGCTGTGCATCCGGAGTGTTGGCAGCGAGAGCGGTATTGTACCGTCACCTCAACGCCAAGCACGAGGGGTGTAGAGTCAGAGCTAAGTTACGTGCAGGAAAACGAGAAGGTATTAACGTTGCCGGATGGGCCCGTCGTGAGGAGAGTCAGAAGGGCAAAAAGTCCTGTATTATGTCCTTAACTGACGAGCAGGACCGCAAGATCTATGGACAGGAGGAGATGCAGAAGGTCCTTCACCAGCATTTCGCACGGCTGTTGGGGGCGGTGGCCCGCTCGAGCGTGGGGAGACCTTAAAGGACTTCCTAGCTGGTGGGCCTCGGCTCTCGGCAGGTGAGGCGGAGTGCTGTGAAGGATCGATCTCTCCCGCAGAGGTAAGAGGGGTTATGGCCGAGTGCGCCGGGGAAAAGTCACCGGGATTGGATGGTCTACCCTATGAATTTTATTGTTGTATGCCGGACTTGTTCGGGGACATACTGGCAAGCGTCTATGCAAACTGGCAACAGAATGGGAGGATTCCCAGCTCTGTGAGTCGGGGAGTTGTGACGCTGGTCCAGAAAGACCCGAGCAAGGGGGACAGTATTAGTAATTACAGGCCCATAACTCTACTTAATGTAGAGTTTAAGATTTTGGCCAAGGTGTTAGCAAAAAGGTTGACGGCTGTCGTGAAGAAACTTGTCGGGAAGGCACAGACATGTGCAATCCCAGGCAGGTCGATCCAGGATAATCTTCACCTTCTCCGCTACACTATAGATAGGGTCGGGAAATTAGACGGCAAAGGAGGGGCATTGGTCCATTTAGACCAAAGTAAAGCGTTTGATAGGGTGGACCATCGGTACTTGGCGGCGGTTCTCGAAGCGGCTGGGCTGGGCCCTGGCTTCTGCGGGTGGATCTCAGCTATGTACAGCGGCATCAAGTCCACAGTCCAGATAAACGGTTACCTAACGGAGCCGTTTTCGATCAAGCGTTCAGTTCGACAAGGGTGCCCCTTGTCCCCGCTCCTGTATGTTTTGGCTCTTGAGCCATTGCTGCGGAAGCTGGAGAAGTGGGAGGCAACCCTAATGAAATCGGATGCGGTAAGTCTGTTTCTGCCTATGCGGATGACGTCACCCTCATCGTGTCCAACGGAACACAGCTACCTCGGGTAGTAGGTGCTCTCCATAGATACGAAGCGGTGGCAGGGGCAAAAGTTAACAGGGACAAGTCCATCGGTTTGCGCCTCGGCACCTGGAGGAACAAGCAGATACCGTCCAGTGTTGTTGGACACTGGACGGATGGTCCTGTTAAATTGCTCGGAGTATGGTTTGGTCCAGACTCCCAGACGGAGAAGAATTGGAGCGAGGTAACGAGCAAGGTGGATGCCATAGTACGGAAGTGGTCCGGAAGGCATCTTTCCTTGAAAGGGAGGGCGGAGGTGGCACAGATGTTTATAGCCTCTGTCGTCACCTACCGCCTGACCGTCGTGCCTTGCCCCGATTCGTGGTTAAACAAGTTGGAACGACTTCTTTTCCGCTTTTTGTGGAAAGGAGGAAAGCCACTTGTGAGACGCTCCGTGTGTTGCCAGGAACCGCTAAAGGGTGGACTGGGGATGCCTTGGCTAATGATGCGCAAGCATGCGTTGAGGCTGAGACACCTCTGGTGTTACCTGGAGGATGATAAGGTGTGGAGTTCGCTGGCAGAGGAATTCTTCCCGCGACCGGCCTCTATGGAGGGATTTACACCCGGTCTCATTAAAGGACGTAAACTGACTTCATGGCAGAAGGAGTGCCGACAGGCACTCTGGCTGATCCACAAGATGGGTAAGGCCGGCAGCGGGAATACCACCTCGGTGTTCTATAAAGGGCTGGTAGGAGGAAAAAATGACGACGTCCTAGGAAGGGCTCTGGGGTTCGATGAGGATCAACTCTCCAACCTGTTTAAGAAGACTTTCAGGCCGGGGTATTTGGATAATTACCAAAAATCCCTGACCTGGCAGTGCTATAGGAATGCATTACCTGTTCGCGAGAAGTTATCCAGGCACGGAATGTCAGTGCCACCGACGTGTCCAAGATGTGGGTTGGACGATGAAACCGTTCAACACGCTTTTGTACAATGTCGGGAGCTGTCAGGCTTGATAAGTTACGTGGAACACGTGTTGTCGCATCTGGGACGAGTACAGCTGTCGGCTGGATCTATGATTAAGATGATACCGCCAACTGGACTCTCAAAGGAAGGTAAGGCTTGTTTTTACTGTACGGTGGCAGTATTGAAAGAGTGTGTATGGAGAACTAGAGTGGAAGGTCTAGTGAAAGGGTCCTTTATCTCTGGCCCCGGTTTGTTAAAATACTTCGGATATCATCTGAAGAGCAAGATGGGGTTGGAGAAGAGGAGCATGCCACAGAAAGAGTATATGGAACGTTGGAAGGATGTGATGAGAAAGGTGGGTGAGAGTAACCCAGCTTAATCATCGAGGAAAGGAAAATCAGCTGCTGGGATTTATAGGCTGCCGGGTTCAAAATTGAAACTGGTACCTCCCATTACCTTTCACTGTACATAACTGTTTAAAATAAAGAATTAATAATAAAAAAAAGAAATGAAAAGAAAACATACGCACTAAAAGTTCTCGTGATAAAGGCAAAAGTAAGCCAGGTTTCGTTTCAAGGCAAAGTAAGCCAAGGTTTCGTTTCAAGGCAAAGTAAGCCAAGTTTTCGTTCAAGTGACATAAAATTTTAATTTTGTAATTTTTTAAATTTCATTCGAACTCGCATAGCATTTTTGTAACTGTTTTGTCCTGTAATGTATCCATTCTATGTTAGATCTATTGATCATAATAAAGAAAATTTCATCGCTACCTGGTGTTTTTTGAATTTTTCCTCGGCGTATACCAATATTTTTCTGTTGCTGCAAATCGTTGTGTGAGTTCGTTTCCGTTTGTCTACTCTGTCGTGTTACAAGTAATATCATTGTTGAACTGTTTTTGACCCAGTAATTTTCGCCCTTCGGGGTAGAAAATTTCTGTGTGCTGTTTTGTGTGAACTCTTAACCTGTATAGGTTATTTTTGGAAAAAAAAAAAATTCTCTTGTCATTTGTGACAAGTTTGTGTTGTCTAATATGGAATTAGACTTAAGTTCAAAAAAAGACTTCCCGAGATGGGAGAAAGTATAACAACTGTTAAACAAAAGGAAACACAGACAAAACCCAGTTTTTCAGACGCCGTAGGTGGCGAAGTCGAAGAAATGGAGGTATCAATGGAAAGATTATTCAAGTTTAGATCGCTGGTGCAAAAAAGTGGTGAAGAAACACGATTGGTACCGCCCCCCGAAACTATACAAGCAATAAAGGAAAAAATGGTCACCTACAGGGTGTACAATATCAAGGAAAAACGAATGACCGACGTGAAAAACGAATGGTCGTCGAAAAGTGTATGGCTCCAATATGGAGTAAAGTTAGTCATGTCAACCGAGGTGCAAGAAGCGCTACAGTGGAGGCGCATTTTGAAACGGCGGAAGTAGCAAGGCAAATTTCGACACAAACGTTGAAAAACGAGAGTATAATACTGCTACCCTTATATTTAGGATGCAGAACCGCAAAAGTGACCCTAGAAGATATACCAACGGGCTACGACGTGATGTGGGCGGCAACAGCGGTCATTTTTGATGTTGAATCAAAATTGACAATTTTAAGTATGAAGAGAAAAATTGCAAAACACTGGAGAGGCCAGCAGCTGGAGATGATAATCCAGGCGGAAAATGCGACGTTGGAAAGCCTACCAGACAGAGTCTTCGTGGGGGAGGGGCACTCCATACGAGTTTCGGTGGAAGGACGCAGGCCCAGATGTTTTAAGTGCGGGCAAAAGGGCCACGTTCGCTCCGTTTGCACAAAAAAAAATAATGCGGGCAACGCCCCCCCACAAAACGCTGTGAAGAACGCAGAAAGCAGCAAAGTGGAGAAAAAAGTAACGGCTGGCGAAAACAAGGAGGAAAAAATAAACAGGTCGAACTCCAAAAAGGAGGAGACAAGAACGAAATGCAAAATGAGAAAGGAAAGGATGAGGAAAATAATGCAACAAAAACAAATAAACAAGAAGACATGGAATTTACGAACGTGTCCAACAAAAGGAAAAAATCCATCACCCCTGACTCCCCACCGTATCAAAAAAAAAAAACAACGCAGACGAACAAATTAAAAATATTCTCCAATCCCACCCCGGCGGTACTACACTTATAGGCCAGCACTTTAACAAACCCCACCCCCCAACTGTAAAAGGGTTTAAACCCAACGAAAAAATTATTGCATACACCACAAAGAACGTGAGAGTAGAAACATGGGTGAAAGCAAGTACGCTGATCAGGTGCTACAAAGCGACCGAGAAGGAAGCGGAGTGGCGATATGGAAGGGTCGGCGAAGAAGGATGGAAAGACAAAACCTTACAAAGCCACGTAAAAGCCGGCTTCATTAAGGATGTCACCCAGGAGGTGACAACTGGGAAATTACCCGTTAGCCCGGCAGCCACACCAACCCAGAGCCCGGTGGCAACGCCGGTGAAACACCCAGCAGCAACGGCGAGTGGGGGGGAGACAGGCAGAAAGAATCTGTCAGGCTCCCTCTCGCAACCGTGAGTAAATATTTTCTTTTTTCTCGATGATTAAGTTAGGTTGTATAAATGTGCGTGGAATGGGATCGAAATGGAAACAGGCTTGTTTTCGTGACGACCTCATTTCACATAGAATCGAAGTAGCTATTGTTACCGAGTCCAAGATGAAAGGACCCCAAGCGTTCTCACCACTTCTCAATGGTTACGAGAAATTTATTTCTCCTAGCCGAGGGGGAGGTGCAGGCGTGGCAGTTCTTTTCAGGAAGAACTTGGACTTACAGGTAAGTACTGTCTTTTTGGACCCAGAAGGTAGGCTGGTTGTCCTAGATGTGACGCACGTGAGTAAGCAGTCCTTCAGGTTGGTGGCTGTCTACGCTCCTAACGGACGTGGGCAGACCGGTTTTTATCGGGAACTGGAGCACTTTCTAGTGACGTCCAAAACGGTAGTCTTGGTAGGGGATTTCAACACCATTCTCGATGCGCGGGTGGATGGTGTAGGCTCGAGCGATAGGAAGGGGAATCCTGGCCTCAAGGCTCTACTAGCGAGCTTTAATCTAGTAGACCGTTTTCGACTGGATGAGCCGAACGTTCCACAGTGGACGTGGAGTAATAACGACGGCTCACTCAGATCGTACATAGATAGAGTATTTGTTAAGGAACGAGATAGGAATAGTGTTAGCTGTCCACAATTCTCTGTTGTGCCTTACACGGATCACAAACTTGTAACGTGTGAGGTACATGTAGATAAATGCCATAGACAAGGTCCCGGGTACTGGAAGATGAACAAGTCTATTTTGACCTGTGAAGCTTTCCGTACCGGATTAAGGAATTAGTACAGAGGGCATTATGTGGCACCATCATTAATAATAGATGGTGGCTCGCCCTCAAAAGAGCCATCCGTTTGGAGTCCATTAGATTTAGCAAGCAGCTAAGTTTAGATAGGACTAGAATAGAGGGCGAATTAGTTAAGAACTTAGACGAGGCTATGGAATCTGGCTGTGCATCCGGAGTGTTGGCAGCGAGAGCGGTATTGTACCGTCACCTCAACGCCAAGCACGAGGGGTGTAGAGTCAGAGCTAAGTTACGTGCAGGAAAACGAGAAGGTATTAACGTTGCCGGATGGGCCCGTCGTGAGGAGAGTCAGAAGGGCAAAAAGTCCTGTATTATGTCCTTAACTGACGAGCAGGACCGCAAGATCTATGGACAGGAGGAGATGCAGAAGGTCCTTCACCAGCATTTCGCACGGCTGTTTGGGGGCGGTGGCCCGCTCGAGCGTGGGGAGACCTTAAAGGACTTCCTAGCTGGTGGGCCTCGGCTCTCGGCAGGTGAGGCGGAGTGCTGTGAAGGATCGATCTCTCCCGCAGAGGTAAGAGGGGTTATGGCCGAGTGCGCCGGGGAAAAGTCACCGGGATTGGATGGTCTACCCTATGAATTTTATTGTTGTATGCCGGACTTGTTCGGGGACATACTGGCAAGCGTCTATGCAAACTGGCAACAGAATGGGAGGATTCCCAGCTCTGTGAGTCGGGGAGTTGTGACGCTGGTCCAGAAAGACCCGAGCAAGGGGGACAGTATTAGTAATTACAGGCCCATAACTCTACTTAATGTAGATTAAGATTTTGGCCAAGGTGTTAGCAAAAAGGTTGACGGCTGTCGTGAAGAAACTTGTCGGGAAGGCACAGACATGTGCAATCCCAGGCAGGTCGATCCAGGATAATCTTCACCTTCTCCGCTACACTATAGATAGGGTCGGGAAATTAGACGGCAAAGGAGGGGCATTGGTCCATTTAGACCAAAGTAAAGCGTTTGATAGGGTGGACCATCGGTACTTGGCGGCGGTTCTCGAAGCGGCTGGGCTGGGCCCTGGCTTCTGCGGGTGGATCTCAGCTATGTACAGCGGCATCAAGTCCACAGTCCAGATAAACGGTTACCTAACGGAGCCGTTTTCGATCAAGCGTTCAGTTCGACAAGGGTGCCCCTTGTCCCCGCTCCTGTATGTTTTGGCTCTTGAGCCATTGCTGCGGAAGCTGGAGAAGTTGGGAGGCAACCCTAATGAAATCGGATGCGGTAAGTCTGTTTCTGCCTATGCGGATGACGTCACCCTCATCGTGTCCAACGGAACACAGCTACCTCGGGTAGTAGGTGCTCTCCATAGATACGAAGCGGTGGCAGGGGCAAAAGTTAACAGGGACAAGTCCATCGGTTTGCGCCTCGGCACCTGGAGGAACAAGCAGATACCGTCCAGTGTTGTTGGACACTGGACGGATGGTCCTGTTAAATTGCTCGGAGTATGGTTTGGTCCAGACTCCCAGACGGAGAAGAATTGGAGCGAGGTAACGAGCAAGGTGGATGCCATAGTACGGAAGTGGTCCGGAAGGCATCTTTCCTTGAAAGGGAGGGCGGAGGTGGCACAGATGTTTATAGCCTCTGTCGTCACCTACCGCCTGACCGTCGTGCCTTGCCCCGATTCGTGGTTAAACAAGTTGGAACGACTTCTTTTCCGCTTTTTGTGGAAAGGAGGAAAGCCACTTGTGAGACGCTCCGTGTGTTGCCAGGAACCGCTAAAGGGTGGACTGGGGATGCCTTGGCTAATGATGCGCAAGCATGCGTTGAGGCTGTGAGACTGAGACACCTTTACCTGGAGGATGATAAGGTGTGGAGTTCGCTGGCAGAGGAATTCTTCCCGCGACCGGCCTCTATGGAGGGATTACACCCGGTCTCATTAAAGGACGTAAACTGACTTCATGGCAGAAGGAGTGCCGACAGGCACTCTGGCTGATCCACAAGATGGGTAAGGCCGGCAGCGGGAATACCACCTCGGTGTTCTATAAAGGGCTGGTAGGAGGAAAAAATGACGACGTCCTAGGAAGGGCTCTGGGGTTCGATGAGGATCAACTCTCCAACCTGTTTAAGAAGACTTTCAGGCCGGGGTATTTGGATAATTACCAAAAATCCCTGACCTGGCAGTGCTATAGGAATGCATTACCTGTTCGCGAGAAGTTATCCAGGCACGGAATGTCAGTGCCACCGACGTGTCCAAGATGTGGGTTGGACGATGAAACCGTTCAACACGCTTTTGTACAATGTCGGGAGCTGTCAGGCTTGATAAGTTACGTGGAACACGTTGTCGCATCTGGGACGAGTACAGCTGTCGGCTGGATCTATGATTAAGATGATACCGCCAACTGGACTCTCAAAGGAAGGTAAGGCTTGTTTTTACTGTACGGTGGCAGTATTGAAAGAGTGTGTATGGAGAACTAGAGTGGAAGGTCTAGTGAAAGGGTCCTTTATCTCTGGCCCCGGTTTGTTAAAATACTTCGGATATCATCTGAAGAGCAAGATGGGGTTGGAGAAGAGGAGCCTGCCACAGAAAGAGTATATGGAACGTTGGAAGGATGTGATGAGAAAGGTGGGTGAGAGTAGCCCAGCTTAATCATCGAGGAAAGGAGGGATCGGCTGCTGGGATTTATAGGCTGCCGGGTTCAAAATTGAAACTGGTACCTCCCATTACCTTCACTGTACATAACTGTTTAAAATAAAGAATTAATAATAAAAAAACAGAAATGAAAAGAAAACATACGCACTAAAAGTTCTCGTGATAAAGGCAAAAGTAAGCCAGGTTTCGTTTCAAGGCAAAGTAAGCCAAGTTTTCGTTCAAGTGACATAAAATTTTAATTTTGTAATTTTTTAAATTTCATTCGAACTCGCATAGCATTTTTGTAACTGTTTTGTCCTGTAATGTATCCATTCTATGTTAGATCTATTGATCATAATAAAGAAAATTTCATCGCTACCTGGTGATTATCGCCCGTTGACGAGGGACAACAATCCGGAAATTAGTTCGAGCGTATCACTCAGGCTTGCGAGGAAGGGATGGCCTCCCTTTGCAAATACTCCAAGGACAGAGATCTTGTGTCTAAAGCCAGCTAGAGACGAAGATCTCTCGGGGCTATAAAGCACAGTAACACCCCCTCCCCAATGTGGTTAGCCATGATAAGATGGCTTCTATACTTTATATTATATATTCTATATATATATATATATATATATCGCCTGTTGATTCGTTAGTTACTGCCGCATTTTTTTTCTCTCCTTATTTCTGTGTTTTTTCTCTCTGGTATCTTTCTGTTGAAGAGCGTAGGCTCGAAACGTTAAAGACTTGTTTTATTATATTTCCTGAGCGCCATACTAATACAATTGTTTGTTTGTTCCCACCTGCCTTCATATTGGTCTATTTTCATAAGCTTCCCGTATATATATATATATATATATATAATATATATATATATATATATATATATATATTGATAGAAATGGTAAGACAACAAAAGAATGAAAATGACCTCGATATTATGTAAATAGGGGAATTTATCTCTAAATGTAATATATGATAAGTATTCGGTAGCCATGATGAAACTCGTATGTAAGGGTGGAAATCCACGCTGCCATCTCTTCAGTTATCCGGCCATCGGAAAAATGCTATGAAAATGATCGTTAAACAAAGGGAAATTACTGTGTGATTGACTGTTATTAAGACAAAAGAGCCATTTAATTGACCGAATGGGGTAAAAATGTACATATTATTCGTGTAAGCGTGCATGT
>NC_043018.1:28428582-28436082 GCF_006345805.1 Octopus sinensis
GATAGATAGATAGATAGATAGATAGATAGATAGATAGATAGATAGATAGATAGATAGATTGATAGATAGATCTTATACACTCAAACACACTAGGAGAAATTCTTGCGTGCCGAAAATTTGGAAGCATTTTGGCAAACATAATTACCATTTTGATAGTTGATATTAAGTGCTGCTTCTGTACAATGATGCCTAGGGGGAGATACGCAGGGTTCTTGAGTAATTCACTTCACAATGATGAGTTCTCAGTTTCGATTCCAGTTCTTGGAGAAATCTCTCATATTTATCACTCTGATAGGTTTTGAAATTTTTTAAGGTTTATAAGGAATGCTCACCCTCATCGCACTCTTAATGAATGAATAATCTCATGAGGTAATCGAACAATTGGATGAATATATCGAATTAGACTTGTTATGACAATAAATTTATTCGATAGATTTATCTTGATTCAGATGCATGTCCAAAGAAGAATTTTCAAGGTTTCTATGATGTGTGAATCATTTGATATCAAGTTTATTGTTTAATTTAATTTCGTTACTTACGAAAATATTATCATTATGCTCCATCTAATGTATTCTTTGTAACTGTAATTATTAGGGTCTATGCTGTACATAAAACAGAATTTGTAACAGAAATCTGGTGTATTCATCAAATGCTGTGGAGAAAAACAATACTTTTGCGCCGTGGCTTGGTGACGAGATGAAAAGAGTTCCACTTGACCTAACAGGTGATCATACAATATAGAGCTTCATGAATGAATAAAGTATTTGCAAGTTCAACTCCAGCAAATCTGAGGGACGGTCTCTTAGACTATTTGCTTCATCCATGTATAAGTTAGCTTTGATCTATCTGAAACAAGTAGTGTCTCACCTTCATGAGTATGCGTTTCTGATTCTTGGAGAGTATACATACATACTTACGTAAAGGAGCACTCCGTCGGTTGCGAGGACGAGGATCCCAGCTGACACAGATCTTTCACCTCACAGCTGTCAGTTTTCTGACATCTACCCATCCACAAACGCAATCACACATTCAGACACACACATACACACATTAAGACAGTTATATATAGTCACACACACAGGTACTCATTCTCAAAAGAAATCATTTAAACCCACCATTCTTTTGACCTGCACTTTCTCACCTTACTATTCTTATGCCTCCGTCCTCCTACTTCGTTTGAACTCTTGAACCTTTAGAAACTCCTAGATTCTTCTACATTCAGCCACTCTGACGTCACTCATTATAAAGAGACACTCATTATCGCCATGGGCTCCTTTAGAGCGGTCAGCTAAAAGTTTTTTGTGCATTTTGATGTCGACATAAGTTCCTTGATTTTCCTGATGAGAAATCTGCATAATCTACTCCTTATTCATTCGGTATTAGGAATATGCAGCCTTCGAAACATATGTCGAGAATAAAGGATATTTGTTAACTAGTCGTTCAACTCCATTCTTTCATATATAATATATATATATATATATATATATATGTATGTATGTATATATTATATATACATATATATATATATATATAGATATATATATATATATATATATATATATATATATAATTATATATATATAATATATATATATATATATGCTGAAACAAGAAAAAGATTAAATATTGACGTTTATATTTCAAGCAAAATATGGGGTGAGTGAACGTTGAAACGCTTTCGAGGCAATCAAAATTTGATTTAAATATCATTTCGACAGAGAATACATGGGCGATGTCAAACATTTTGAAGCAGTTTATTAGCCTCAACTTTTAGATTCACATCACTCTATTTCTTCATATTTGAGATTCTGACTTTTTTTTAGAAAATTTGAATTATGTTCAAGCATTATGAAAATTATTTTTTGGGAATTTGATTTTTAAATGCGCCATTTATATATGAAGGAAAGTTCAAATATATTTCTTCTGCATGTATCTCATTCTCTCACAATATTTTATTGCGTTTGTATCTCGTTTTTTTTTGTCTGCTTTTGTCTCATTGTTATACTATATGGTAAGATTAAATGGTGATATTGCTTTGAGGAAATCTATTATATAATGACCCTTAAATTAGAATTATTAAATTGTAGAAATAATTTTACATTGACATATTCTCATAAATATAGAAAAAGGATTTTAATATTTCAATCTATAATTTAATATGCATAACTTTTCTGAAGAAATGTTTAGCATACTTAATAGATAGATAACTACATGTTGTGACATACAATTGCTATGTTCTTTTTTTCGTTACTTACTGGCGTCTTCAAAAGTAAAATACTACACTGCCTTTGATACGAATCAGATGTCTTCTTAATATTTTCGAGATATTTTCTTTTCCACAGCAGGCTCCATATGACATTACTCTCTTATTCTTTTTACTCTTTTACTTGTTTCAGTCATTTGACTGCAGCCATGCTGGAGCACCGCCTTTAGCCGAGCAAATCGACCCCAGGACTTATTTATTGTAAGCCTAGTGCTCATTCTATTGGAGTCTTTTGCCGAACCGCTAAGTGACGGGGACATAAACACACCAGCATCGGTTCTCAAGCGATGTTGGATGGGACAAACACAGACACACAAACATACACTCACACACACACACACACACACACACACACACACACACACACACACACACATATATATATATATATATATATATATATATACATATATACGACAGGATTCTTTCAGTTTCCGTCTACCAAATCCACTCACAAGGCTTTGGTCGGCCCGAGGCTACAGCAGAAGACACTCGCCCATGGAGCCACGCAGTGGGACTGAACCCGGAACCATGTGGTTGGTAAACAAGCTACTTACCACACAACCACTCACAAAACAAAACAAAATTAACGAGAATACAGATCTCATCACCTTCAGGTGCTGAGAGGAGACACTGCTGATCACACTACGCTTCCAATTTTCTCGTGATTGCACCATTGATTTATCCATCTTAAATTAAATTGCTTCATCAAATCGTCCTCGCGTCGACGTAGAGGACTAACAAACTACTTTTTTTCCGATTCCATGGATACTATTAGGTTACAGCATGTGTCTACCTGTCTTTTGTGAACCTTGTACATTCGCTAATCTGTGATCCCATTCTTCACTCCGCTCAGTTCTCAAATTATGTGAGTTCGAATCAGCTCTCTTAGTCATGTTCCTAACATGTTTCTTTTCCTCATCTGTTGTGTCGCAGCCAATCGACGTTCTACCTTCTTCCTGGTTTTTCTCTCGAAAAACGACGACGCCGTGGTGATCTCATTCTCGCTCACAACATCATAAGCGGAAAGTATAACCTCTCAAAAGAGCTGTTCTTCACTCCTGCTCCAGAGCGTTGGCTGCGGGGTCACTCCGAAAAGCTCTATCTACGACGATTTCATCTCAATCGAAGGAAAGGGCCTTTCTCCGTCCGGGTTGCGGATCCGTGGAATAAGCTGCCGGACGAGATAGTGAAGATGCCGACGACCGCTCGATTCAAAGGTCTCTTGACCAGAATTGGCCTGAACTCTTTGTATGACCACCCTCTCTGTACATAACTCCCTGTCCCCCCTACATGGCCTTGCTTTTGCTTTTTGAGCCAATAAAAATTGAATTGAATTGAATTGAATTGGTAGCCCATGTCTCACATATAAGAGCGCAGGAAGGTCGGTGCAATTGAAGAGTCTGGCAAGTATGGGGTTATCTCACTTTGTTTAGATCATATGCTTTATGGAGCTAATGCTATAAATCTCATCCTTAGTCGCTTTGAGATTTCAACATCCATACCTCGGCGTCTATTCACTGTGTACTCTGGGTAGGAGTACTTATTTGCCTTCATGATTTCATCGCTTACCACCTGTATCAGGTCTTGTGATACAACAGGTTGCGAACTGGCAGAATCGTTAGTACGCCGGGTGAAATGCGTAGCCGTATTTCGTCAGCCGTCACGTTCTGAGTTCAAATTCCACCGAGGTCTACTTTGCTTCTCATCCTTTCGGGGTCGATAAATTAAGTACCAGTTACGCACTGGGGTCGGTGTAATCGACTTAATCCGTTTGTCTGTCCTTGTTTGTTCTCACTGTGTTTAGCCCCCTTCTGGGTAGTAAAGAAATAGATATCTATATAAAGGCGGCGAGCTGGCAGAAACGTTAGCACACCGGGTGAAATGCGTAGCCGTATTTCGTCTGCCGCTACGCTCTGAGTTCAAATTCCGCCGAGGTCGACTTTGCTTTTCATCCTTTCGGGGTCGATAAATTAAGTACCAGTAACGCACTGGGGTCGATGTAATCGACTTAATCCGTTTCTGTCCTTGTATGTCCCCTCGATGTTTAGCCCCTTGTGGGCAATAAAGAAACAGATACAACATACCAAGTCATTCTTCAGTATCTTATACGATAAGGGCTATGGTGGTCCGGTAAGTATCGTAGCTGGGTGTATGACCTGGCAGTTGCAAACAAGCTGCAAATGTAAAAGTACCGCAATATTGACCTCAGAGAAAGACTTCCTCGCGTATGAAATCGCGTAGCGTGTTTGGTAGAGGCTAGAAACTAACTAAACTGAAAACATAATAAACAACCTGCTCGCCTGGCCAGCAGGGTGGCCTCATCTTAAAAAAGCCAAAACAATTCGAGCAAATGATCCTCAGTATACTGCAGGTTAATTAATTAGATCCTTCGAGGGTGGCGGAGCGCAATCCGTGCTATGAATCTCAGGTACCAATTGGCCGACAAGGAATAAGATTACAACCCTTGCCATACGTACCTACAACTACAACATTCTTGCTGGAAGTGTGTGTGTGTGGGTGTGTGGTACACAGACTATATATATATATATATATATATATATAATATATATATATAAGTATGTATGCAAGTATATATATATATACTGAGAGAGAGAGAGGGATAGATAGATAGATAGATAGATAGATAGATAGATAGATAGATAGATAGATAGATAGATAGATAAGGATATACATATATTAGTTCATGCCTGTAAAGCATTTTTACGTAGGTCGAAGCATTTTCGATAGGATACCTCTAATTATCTAAATATAAATGCGTTTATATATACATATATATATATATTATATATGTGTGTGTGTGTGTGTATGTATATATGTACGTATCATAGAATTGCATCTGCGTGTGTAAATATTAATATAGCTTGCCATTTATAATAGTCAATAAAATGTCAACGGAAAAATACATACTGTCATTTCTCTAACAACAATTTCCTTTTAAATGTATCCTAAGGGGAATTTTTCTTGCGTAACACGCACACACACACACAGAGAAAAATACACGCACACAAATTGAGAAGCACACATAATCTCACTACCACTTATGTACGTTAAAACACACATACACATACACACCACACACACACACACATATATATATAACCATATGTGTGTGCGTGTATGCGAAGTTCTGTGTGCATTCCTGTGTGTATGCATGTATGAAGATGTAGTAATCGTGTATATGTATACATTATCATATATATATATATATAATATAATATATTATATATATATATATATATATATATATATATATATATACTATTTATATATATATATATATAATATGTATATATATACATATTTATATATATATATATATATATATATATATATATATATACATATATATGATGCATACTCATATACCGGTGTATACATTAAATAAATATATTTCAAATATATTAGAGCGATGAAAGTGTGAAAAAAAATAGCACGTTGTAACAACAGTAGATAAAACAGTTTTTAAAAATATTTTTGTTCCATTTTGTGTGATTTGTCCTTTTTTTTCATTGTTCCATTTCTAAAGAAAGAATTGAAATACAGGCTAAAATTTAGTGGAAATGCAAATCAAAACATAACCAACACACAAACACACACACACAAACAGACACACACAAACAGACACACACAAACAGACACACACGAAAGTAAACCAACAACAATAAAATATAATAATATAATGCCCACCATGTTACACATTATTACAAGTGATTACAATAGATTGATATAAGAAACTAGTAACAATGGAGTCATGAAATTAAAAACACCATTAAAGTCTTTATACGCAATATAAAGATTTTTGCACGCGTCGCTGGCAGCTATATATGAGAGGTTACATACAAATCAGCGAAGACGGTGACTTCCATTTTGTGTGGGTTTTTTTATTGCGTGTGTGTGTGTGTGTATGTGTGTGTGTGTGTGTATGTGTGTGTGTGTGTGTGTATGTGTGTGTGTGTGTATGTGTGTGTGTGTGTGTGTATTATCATTTAAGAATGAATAAAAACAATTCCGCATAAATATTTTACTGTTTATTATAAAAATATATGAATCCATATAAGTGCATTTTGGATGCGAGCGTGTGTGTGTGTGCGTGTGTGTGTATACGTGTGTGTGTGTGTGTGTGTGGTGTGTGTCTGTGTGTGTCTGTGTTGTGGTTTTATTTTGAGTAACGTGAGAGAAGTTTAAAATATGGAGAATGATTCCTTCACAGAATGAAAATAAAAGAAAAGGGATGTGTTTGTTTCCTGATTTAGAAAGTACAATTGTTGAGTTTTAAAAGGTAAGGAAATGTAAGGAGTTACTGTTGAACTTCAGAAACTAATTAAATATTTTTAATATCTCTCTTACAAATTCAATAACTTCGTGCATAATTAATATAGGATATATTAGTTTGTTGTATATACGTAAGCAACAGTCTTGTACACACACACACACGCGCGCAGGCATACACACAATCAAATATATGTGAGTGTGTATGTGACTGTGTATAAGAATGTATGAATGTATGAATGTATACATGTAAATAAGTACAAAGGCATAATAGTCTCATGAGAAAATATATTGATCTTGATTAATTTATTAATTACAAGTTAAAAGGACGTGCGCATTCTTCTTTTTGACACATTCCGACTCGTGTGGGCTGATTCTGAAATTATACGCATATATTTGTGTGTGTGTACGTACGTGAGTGTGTATGTGCATGTATGTGCATGTGTGTGCAATTATACTATACACACACACATATATATTCATATATGTATTCATATATACTTATATACATAATTATACTTACACATACATACGGACATACATACATATATATGTGTGTGTTATGTATGTATGTATGTAAGTATGTATATATATATATGTATGCATGTATGTGTGGTGGATATATTATGTACATATATATATATATATAAACATATATAAACATACATATATATATATATATATATATATATATATATATATATATATATATATGTTATGTCAATCACTGGATAATGCAGTTAACATGTATACCAGTACAATTTGTCGCAGAGTCGGAGTATCGGCGTCGAAATCGATGACCCCTACCAAACCTGCTTCATGAGGACGTGGTTTCTTTAGGGTTGGACACGTTGCAGGACCGTAAACATTGTCTGTCAATGTACTGATAAAGTGAGAGAGAGCCTCCGTAAGCATAGGCATCTCTCTTTTTGTCTAATTGCTTC
>NC_043018.1:28441082-28446082 GCF_006345805.1 Octopus sinensis
AAATCGCTACTACCCCATGAACCAAAACTACTGGTCCCCAATAAACACAAGACAAACGCAAAAAAACACTATGTCAAGCAACATCCCACATACAAGCAGTTCGAAACAAAAATATTTCCCATACAGAAATTTTACACATACCACAAACAATAACAACCATAGATTCCCACACACACACAACGATCGGGGGCAACAATACCACCACTCCCCCGACCAAATACCACACAACCTCACAGGCAACTCATACAAACAAAATTACACCCAACATTTTTTAGCCAGGGACCAGGGACACCAGGACACAGGCTGGAACCTAGTAATAAGGAAAAACCGAAGATAATCAATCTTTCAACCAAACCTCTTTCTAACATAAAAATTGACATCCTCTTAAAAGGGCTCAAGTTTACACCAACTCCACGCAGAGCCAACCTAAATGAAATCAAGGATAATATAACAGAATTTTGCAGAAAATTAAGACTAGCAGAAGCATCAACCAGTTTCAATACTGAAGATGAATCACTAGTCAAGAACAAAAGTGAACACATCCCACACAGAAGAAGAAATAAAGATCTTGACGAATTCTGTAACCACATTGAGAACTTCCCCTACCATACTATACATAAACAGAAAGCTAACTCAAATTTTAACACTACACAATGGAAAGAACTGATAGAACTTCAAAATGATGAAGATATAACCATTAAGGAAGCAGACAAGGGAAATGCAGTTGTAATAATGGATACATCATACTACAGAAATCTTGTAATTTCCTTGCTTGATGACGACCTACATTATGAAAAGATTACCAACTACACCCCACAAAAAATAATGAAAACTCTATCTTCACTAATTAAAACCCATGAAAAGGAACTAACAACCAAAGGGATTGACTTCCTAACAAACTTTAAATGCAAACCTAGCCTTTTCTATGGTCTGCCAAAAATTCATAAAATTCAAATTATAAATGAAACCATTAAAAAATCACCAAAGACATACATACACACACCTAACCCGGGGGACCTAAAACTGCGACCCATTGTAGCTGGCTCAACCTGTGAAACACAGAGACTAAGTCTACTTATGGACATCCTCCTGAAACATATCGATAGCCATATCAGAGATGACTTAGATATGTTAAACCACCTTCCCAAAAAAGCCAAGGAAGAAACAATCCTGGTTTCATTTGATGTAGTCATCTTGTATACCAGTATACCTCATAATTATGGACTAGAGGCAATACAGTTCTGGCTGGACCAATTTCCGGAAGAAATACCAAAAAGCATCAGTAAAGAACTCATTACTAAATCAATTGAATTCATCCTACACAATAACCACTTCATGTTTGACAATACATTGCGAACTTAACAATGGGATACATAGAAATAATCATTTACCAGGAATCTTTATCAATCTTTGGAAATCCCCTCTCTCAATACATAAAAGAGAACTGGAAACGATTCTTAGACGATTGTTTTATTCTCTGGAATGAAAACACAGATACACTCCTAAAATTTAAAAACCAATTGAACAGCATAAACCCAAATATACAGTTCACAATGGAATACAACCAAAAGGAGCTCCCGTTCTTGGATAGACTAATTAAAAAAATTAACCTTAAAATAGAAACAGACATTTTCTACAAAGCCACAGACGCCAAACAATACCTTCTCTTTAATCCATGCCACCCAAGACACACTAAAACAAACATCCCCTTCAACCTTGCAAGAAGGATATGCACAATAGTGTCAGAACAAAATACCAGGAACTTTAGACTGCAAGAACTCAAAAACACCCTAATTGACAGACATTACCCAGCTCAACTCATAGAGGTTGGGATCAGACGTGCAACAGAAATCAACATAGAAACTTTAAGAAAAGTTCAACAAACAACACACCTTCCCCGAAAATACTACCTTACATATCTACATACAACCCCAGAAACAAAGAAGCCTTCACCATCATCACCCAGAATTTACCAATACTTCATAAAAAACCCAAATTAAAGGAAATTCTAAACATACACCAAATCATTAAAAGCTACAAACAGCCTAAATCACTAAAAAGATTCTCACAAAGGCAAAATTGTCTTCTGAAATTACGGATGCAAAAGTAAAATAATGTGGTAGATCGAACTGTGCAACATGTCCTAACCTGCTAGAAGGATCAGAATTCTTCTTTAAAGAGGGACAGAAATTCAAGATCAAATCTAACTTTACTTGTGCCTCTGAAAACATAATTTATGCCATAAAATGCTCGGGCTGCCACCAAGACTACGTCGTTTCCACGGAACTATCACTCAGACGTAGATGCACACTGCATCGACAACAGATTGCATTCCCAGAATATAGAATGAAACCTTTTAGTGAGCACATTGAGAAATGCGCAAAGCAACTACTACCACAATTTTTAATCTTTCCATTTTACCAATGTGCTTTCGGATCATCAACACAAATTAGACTAAACAAGGAAACATTCTTCATTGAAAAGTACAAGCCCAGACTCAACCATCCGAACATACCGATACAGAGAAATTCACATTAAGGGAAACGAAAAAAAATTTTAAGCGGTTATCTCCCTTACACCGGAAGAAATCACCCACTACCTTCCCTTATTTAGAACTCTCCGGAACTTAAACACAAGGAATACTCTATCAAACATAAACATAACGTCACAAGAAATTTGAAAAGCTAAATGCGAAACCGGTCTTTCTTTAAAAATTATGTCATTATAAAGAGAAAAAAAATTTGTTTAAAAAATTTTCTAATATTCTTCAGACATATTGACGCAAATATATATATTTTTTAACATTTAAGCCTTCTGTCGTTTTTTCACTCTTTACTATTTTTTATATATTCACCCACGTGCTTTCACAAACCAACTTCTTATCTATGTATATATATATATATCTATATATATATATATATATATATATATATATATATATATTATATATATATATATATCTAAATATATTCTCTTTTACCTTTTCCTCAGTCATTTCATTGCGGCCATGATGGAGCACCGCCGTTTTAGTCGAATAAAGTGATCCCAGGATTTATTCTTTGTAAGTCTAGTACTTGCTCTATCGGTCTCTTTTACCGAACCGCTATGTTAAGCAGACCAACATTGGTTGTCATGTGTTGGTGGAGAAAGAAACACAGACATTCACAGACACACGACACACACACACACACTCACACACACACCACATATATATATACATATATATACATACACACAGATGTAAATTAAAATTATTTTCTTTTAAGTTATATAAGATTGCAGAAACTATGCATAGTCCAAGAAAGATAGGGTAAATGTTTTTATTTTTCATTCCCTTTCAGAATTGCAACTATTCATGGCCTGGAGTTTTACCTGCTCTTTCTAGTGAGTCAGATGTCCTATTATGGTCATCTCTTATGTGTTTAAATGTACACTGTATTTTTCTATGAATATATATATATATATATATATATCTACATACACGACGGGCTTCTTTCCGTTTCCGCCTTCCAAATGCACTCACAAGGCTGTGGTCAGTCCGACGCTATAAAGAAGACGATCAAGCTCCTTACCATACAACTACACATGCACCTAGGAGTGCTGGGGAAGCACACTTATGCAGAAATTTGTTATCTATGTATCTATGTAATACATGTATGTATGTATATATCCATGTATGTATAGGTGTATATCTATGTATGTGTATGTGTATATATATATATTTATATGTGTGATAAGAAGCTCGCTTTCCAATCATGTGTTTCCAGGTGTTGTTTTACAGCATGGCAAGTTGGGTAACTGTCATCTACTATAGCCACGGGCCTTCCAAAGTCTTGTGAATGGGTTTGGTAGACGGAAACAGAAATGAACCCATTGTATATATCTATGTGTGGATTGTGTGTGGGCCTGTATATATGTATGTGTACATATCTACGTGTGTGCATGTCACTGCATCTGTTTCCCCCCCCCCATCAGCTCTTAACAACCAGTGTTGGTTTTTACGCCCCCGTAACATAGCGGTTCGGTCAAAGAAACCAATAGAATAAATATTAGGCTTAAAAACGTCCTGGAGTCGATTTGTTGAGGCACTGACACAGACACAGACACATAGACACACAGACACAGACACACACACAGACACACACACACACACACACACACACACACACACACACACACACACACACACATATATATATATAATATATATATATATATATATTCCCAATAATAATAAAAGGTAAAATTAATTAATTAATTTCTACTTAATAATTTCACCAAGTAGTTTGGTATGTTAAAAGAACCATTATCGGTAACCTAATACAAAAATTCTATAATTATTAGCATAATTATAACTAGGGTTCAGCAAAAGTTGCTTCACCACCTACCGAGATTTAGAAATAGCAGTTAAATACTATTCCACCACCATAAGATATCTCCCAGACAGTAATATTCTCAATTCACGCAGATAAAGAGAAAAAAATCGTTGTTGATTTTATAAATTAAGTTCTATATTTTGATTCTATGTACAAGATCTACGAAAACACCGCTGCTCTCCATGTAGTTTTTCATCGTGGTTTAGTAATATTTACGCAGTTCATTCCCAATTTGTGTATTTTTTTCTGATATGTTATATCTAATTCTCTTTGTATCATTTATTCTTCTAATACTTCTCTATCACTCAAGAAATTTATTTAGAATCACTTCTTTCTCAAAAATACTCAACGAATATTAAACGATACTGGAATCAACGTTATCTACTTAACGCTGGATTAAAAGTATAATTGGGAGAAATGTTTTTAATGATATACCGAGTAATTAGCGTCATGAAGTGTAGGAAAGAGAGAGAGAGGGAGACACTTAGACAGACAGACAGACTGCCAGACATACAGAGAAAAAATCAAGGAGAGAAAGCTATCTTGCTGCCTTGCAGTGTTTTAAAAAGTTTTCTCGCAGTAATATAAAATTAATTTTCTGAAGATGAAATTTTCAATAACAAA
>NC_043018.1:28448582-28451082 GCF_006345805.1 Octopus sinensis
AAACCCATCTACTCATAAATATAGGTCGTAAACATAGACCCTGCTGATAGCATCTTTAATATTGTGCATTAGTTCTCTGTAGTTTGTCCGTGATTATTTCAAAAGAAAGACTGCCCTACGGCTTTACAATACAATTGAACTCCAGTAAATCGAATTACCCACATTTTAGTTTCTTACTTTACTTAAAGACGCTCTCGCAATAAACCTGTATCTTAGAATATAACTCTGAAATACCGACGTGTCTGTTATCTCTATTTTTCACTCAATATTTTTATTTGTTTTAGTCACTGGAGTGCAGTCATGTTGGAGCAAACCTTGAAAAGTTTATTCTAATAAATCACCAGCTGTACCTACTTGGCTTCTTTCATTTATATATTCACTTACTTACTTATTATTTATTTATTATTATTATTATTATTATTATTATTATTATTATTATTATTATTATTATTATTATTATTGTTGTTGTTGTTATTATTATTATAATGCAAGCGCAAATGAAGACACATACAGTAGAAATACAAAATGGCTTATAGTTGGTAAGGAGAGACAGACAAATAAGAAAGAAGAAAGCAAAGGACCACTGATGCGGTTACAAGAGTGTGACGAAAGAACTCTGGCCGAAATAAGATTAATATTAATGTAAAAAATAAATAACTCTGAAGCAAAGTAACACCAAATATATAAAGCGTTTGTTTTTATTGGCTAAACTGACAAAATGACCATTCCTAAATACAACAATATTATTATTATTATTATTATTATTATTATTATTATTATGCAAGCACAAATGAAGACACATACAATAGAAATACAAAATGGCTTACGGTTGGTAAGGAGATGCACACAAATAAGAAAGAAGAAAGCAAAGGACCACTGATGCGGTCACAGGAGTGTGACGAAAGAACTCTGGCCGAAATAAGATTAATATTAATGTAAAAAATAAATAACTCTGAAGCAAAGTAACACCAAATATATAGTGCGTTTGTTTTTATTGGCTAAACTGACAAAATGACCATTCCTAAATACAACAATATTATTATTATCATTATTATTATTATTATATTATTATTATTATTATTATTATTATTATTATTATTATTAATATAATTATTACGCTTGACTTTTGCTTTGTATTTGTACAATTTGTCTGCAAGTCTCACCCAGGGACCTCAAAAGACAAAAAGTTAGAAGTCCAAGTTGGTGTTATGCCTAAAGTGTCATATATTTGGTTTGGCACAAAGTATTGTTCTAGAGAATGTTTAAGAAAACCTAAGAAAATAATAAGTTTGTTTTAAAATGTGAAATTACATAGACAGTATTTTACGTAGGATATAGGCAGTTCCCATGAGCTAGGTAGGACTCAGCCCCTTTTGCTAACATTCCTAGGGCACCTATGACAACATTTATTGTTTTATAATCTTGAGGTTCCACATTTTGCCAATTTCTATTTTAAGATCTTTATACTTGCTCAGTTTCGGTAGATCTTGACAGAGACATTTATGTCGATTGGGATAGTCATATCAATGAGGAGGCATGATTTTTGTTTAAAGTCCTTCAGTATAATGTATGGCCTATTTGCATCTATCTTTCTGTCAGTTTGAATGGTGAAGTTCCAGAGGAGTGAGATGTGATCATTTTCAAGCACTGGAGGTGTTTTGTGTTCCCACCAGTTTTTCTCATGGGGCAAGTCCAGGTTTTTGCAAATTACTCAGTGAATATACTGTGCTGCTCTAGCATGCCTGTTGAGATACTCTGTGGGCTCAAGAAGACAGCATAATCAATGATTTAATTTTGTTGTTTACATACACAACATGTTGAGCTACTGTCACTCCTTAATATGTTGACCTTGTAGCTCCTTGTAGGTTAGCATTGATATTAAAGAGAAAGTTTACGAAAATATACAAAATACGAAGGCAGGTGGAGTACAAACAAACAAATGTATAGCGCTCAGGAATAGAAAAGTATTTTATGTTTCGAGCCTACGCTCTTCGACAGAAAGATACACAGAAAAAAATCAAGGAGAGAAACAAGGAGAGTAAAAAAATGCGTGTAGGAGCTAACGATCTATCATGGCGTCCTGACTTCGGACTGGTCAGATATTAGGCTGCTATGATACACCCAACTGTTTCCGATTTTAAACCAGAAGACACTAACCATTGATGGCTAAGGGCTTTGTCAACATCAGCATTATTAGCTATCTTTGTGTATTTGCCATTGAGAGGTTTTTCTTGACATTTATCAGTAGGAATATCTAAGTCAGCAGTTTTAGCATAGGTTTTCATACGCTTAGGTTTTTCTGTTCTTGTTTCCATTACGTCTAATTCTGGTATTCGTTGTATTTGGAATTCACTTAGATATTCTTTTACCTGTTTTGTTACTGAGTATGATGCTCTCTTGCTTTCGTGCGTTAAGATAAGTTATAACATTCAGCCATCAGAGTTTTTCAGGTAGGGGTTCAGGCCTATTGTAGCAATCGTCATTGTTAATTCCAGCCACC
>NC_043018.1:28456082-28458582 GCF_006345805.1 Octopus sinensis
TCTTCTGCTATAGCCTCGGGCCGACCAAAGCCTTGTGAGTGGATTTGGTAGGCGGAAACTGAAAGAAGTCTGTCGTTTATATGTATATATATGTATATACGCGTGTGTGTGTTTGTGTGTCTGTGTTTGTCCCCCTAGCATTGCTTGACAACCGATGCTGGTGTGTTTATGTCCCCGTTACTTAGCGGTTCGGCAAAAGAGACCGATAGAATAAGTACTGGGCTTACAAAAGAATAAGTCCCGGGGTCGAGTAGCTCGAGTAAAGGCGGTGCTCCAGCATGGCCGCAGTCTGAAACAAGTAAAAGAGTATATATATTGTTGTATTTCGGAATAGTCATTTTGCCAGTTTAGCCAATAAATATATATATATATATATTTATATATATATTTATATATATATATATAATATATATTATAATATATATATATATAATATATATATATATATATATATATATATATATATATATATATATAATATATATTTATATATATGAGTGGCTGTGTGGTAAGTAGCTTGCTAACCAACCACATGGTTCTGGGTTCAGTCCCACTGCGTGGCATCTTGGGCAAGTGTCTTCTGCTATAGCGCCGGGCCGACCAATGCCTTGTGAGTGGATTTGGTAGACGGAAACTGAAAGAAGCCTGTCGTATATATATATATGTGTGTATGTGTGTGTGTGTTTGTGTGTCTGTGTTTGTCCCCCTAGCATTGCTTGACAACCGATGCTGGTGTGCTTACGTCCCCGCCACTTAGCGGTTCGGCAAACGAGCCCGATAGGATAAGTACTGGGCTTACAAAGAATAAGTCCCGGGGTCGATTTGCTCGACTAAAGGCGGTGCTCCAGCATGGCCGCAGTCAAATGACTGAAACAAGTAAAAAGATGTATGTATATATAATATATATATATATATATAGATAAGAAAGTTTGTTTGGTAAAGCTCGTGGGTGAATATATAAGAAAATAGTAAAGTGTGAAAAAACGACAGAAGGCTTAAATGTTAAAAAATATATATATATTTGTGTCAAAATGTCTGGAGAATATTGGAAAAAATTTTTTCCTTTCCTTAAAATGACATAATTTTAAAATTTTTAAAGAAATTACCGGTTTCGCGTGTAGCTTTTCAAATTTCTTGTGACGTTATGTTTATATTGCATGGAGTTATCGTTGTGTTTATTTTCAGGAGATTTCTAATAAGGGGAGATAGTGAGTGATTTCTTCTTCCGTGTAAGGGAGATAATCGCTTAAAAATTTTTTTCCCCTTTCCCTTGTTAATTTCTCGTGTGTATATGTTCGGATGGTGAGTCTGGGCTTGTACTTTTCAATGAAGAATGTTTCCTTGTTCAGTCTCATTTGTGTTGATGATCCGAAGCACATTGGTAAAATGGGAAGATTAAAAATTGTGGCAGTAGTTGCTTTGCGCATTTCTCAATGTGCTCACTAAAAGGTATCATTCTATATTCTGGGAATGCAATCTGTTGTCGATGAGCAGTGTGCATCTACGCCTGAGTGATAGTCCCGTGGAACCCACGTAGTCTTGGTGGCAGCCCGAGCATTTAATGACATAAATTATGTTTTCAGAGGCACAAGTAAAGTTAGATTTGATCTTGAATTTCTGTCCCTCTTTAAAGAAGAATTCTGATCCTTCCAATAGGTTAGGACATGTTGCACAGTTCGATCTACCACATTTTTTTACTTTTGCATCCGTAATTTTAGAAGACAATTTTGCCTTTGTGAGAATCTTTTTAAGTGATTTAGGCTGTTTGTAGCTTTTAATGATTTGGTGTATGTTTAGAATTTCCTTTAATTTTGGGTTTTTATGAAGTATTGGTAAATTCTGGGTGATGATGGTGAAGGCTTCTTGTTTTCTGGGGTTGTATGTAGATATGTAAGTAGTATTTTCGGGGACGGTGTGTTGTTGTGTTGAACTTTTCTTAAAGTTTCTATGTTGATTTCTGTTGCACGTCTGATCCCAACCTCTATGAGTTGAGCTGGGTAATGTCTGTCAATTAGGGTGTTTTTGAGTTCTTGCAGTCTAAAGTTCCTGGTATTTTGTTCTGACACTATTGTACATATCCTTCTTGCAAGGTTGAAGGGGATGTTTGTTTTAGTGTGTCTTGGGTGACATGAATTAAAAAGAAGGTATTGTTTGGCGTCTGTGGCTTTGTAGAAAATGTCTGTTTCTATTTTAAGGTTAATTTTTTTAACCGGAATTGCTATGGGTACAAGGGCAGCACCAGTCATTGCGAACTTAACAATGGGATACATGGAAATAATCATTTACCAGGAATCTCTATCAATCTTTGGAAACTCCCTCTCTCAATACATAAAAGAGAATTGGAAACGATTCCTAGACGATTGTTTCACTCTCTGGAATGAAAACATAGATAAACTCCTAAAATTTAAAAACCTATTGAACAGCATAAACCCAAATATACAGTTCACAATGGAATACAACCAAAAGGAGCTCCCGTTCTTGGATATACTAATTAAAAAAA
>NC_043018.1:28463582-28491082 GCF_006345805.1 Octopus sinensis
GTTTCAAAACATTGGTGCCTTGGTCACAGAAGCGAAGTTTGAAGGGAATAACAGTAATTTCCTTTGATTTCTGGATAGAAACAATAGGAAATAATTAATAACTCAGCCGCTTGGACTACTGCTCCCAACTATGGTCACCACACAATATAAAACTAACAGCAGAACTCGTAGCAATTCAAAGAAGCTACACAAAGATCGTCTCAATGCAACGTATCAGCTACTGGGAAAGACTGAAAGTATTAAACTCTTCTCCCTAGAGCGAAGGCGGGAGAGATATGCGGTGATATACATCTGGAAAATCCTGGAGGGTCTTGTCCCAAACTTTGGCATTCAAAGTTACCCCAACCGCAGAACGGGGCGCCACTGCATGGTACCAAAGATCCCAGCATCACCATAAAAATACAGGACCAGATACTGCAACAGCTTGGGTTTCAGAGGACCACAGCTCTTTAACATCCTCCCTAAATGCCTGAGAGACTTGCATGGTGTGGATGTGGGTTTCTTTAAAACTAAACTGGATCTCTTTTTGTCGGGGGTCCCAGATGAACCCACCTCACGACAGGAGACACAGATGCGGGCAGCGGCATCGAACTCCCTTGTTGACCAAGTGCCACGTATCAGAGGTGGATTCACATATTAGTGTAGATCATTCAGCGGTGGTGCCCCAGCATGGCCGCGGCCTTCGGGCTAAAACATTTTTAAGGATTTAAGGATTTATCTAAATTTTATTACACAGCTTTACAAATATACAGTTTGAATCTTCAAATAACTGCGTATCTTAGTGAAAAGAAGTATAAAGATAATATCTCTGCAATAACTACAGACCAACTGATAGAGCTTTCTGTGAATCTCTCCCACTTATATAATTAACGTGGTAGCCAGTGTTTCATTGGCAACTGTTTAAAATTCTTCCATTTACACCGTATACACTTTGTAAGACACGGTTGTATAAAAGCGTCGATGTTTTTATTTACGAATGACGTTGCTCTTTTTCTTGTCTTATTTACCACAAACCACCCGCTTACAGATAAATATAATAGTAAATAATTATGACCCATAACACTAGTTTTTGCTATGCCTGACAGAGCAGCAATTAATTGAATGCTACTACGAGAAATAAGAGATGTTTTGTAAAGATATTACATGCAGATGTTATTGACAGAATATATTCGGTTACTCAACTGTATTAATAATATTAACTCTGTCCAAAGTAAAGACAAGTCCACAAGTATATGCTTAGGCAGAGGAAGGGTCACCTGCATTACTTCAGCGCTACTAATTGAATGGTAATTGATTATTAAATTTTATTTTCCAGTTTAATTCTCAAAGATCACAATTTTAGTTTTTTCTGCTCCAGTTAATGCTGTCAGAGCGGGCAGCTGTCTTTTGCCAAGCATTCAATAGCTCAAGCGTGTAAATGATATTGTTTCCAATATAAACATAAGTCCTCAAGCACAATTACTTTGGTGCCAGTCATTGTTTGGTCATTTCTTTTTTCTTTTTTTTTCTTTGCCGTTTCAATTCACAGAGTTCTCGAGGTTACTTGTTCCGGTTAATTCTGCGAGAGCGAACAGCAACCAGGCGTCAAAGATCAAACAGAGTCTGTTTCCACGATACTTAACAGCCAAGTACCAAGCACCCTCATATCAACAACAACAACAACAATAATAATAATAATAGTAGTAGTAGGAGTAGTAGTTGAAGTAATAATAATAGATATAATAATAATAATAATAATAATGATGATAATAATAATGATAATAATAATAATAATAATAATAATAATATAATAATAATAATAATAATAATAATAATAATAATATCCACTAGATATTTTGAGCTCTCATAAGGAGGCGAGTATAAGTTCCATCCAACCGCCTCTCAAGCTTCTTTCAAAACGTCCAGGTTTGAATTCTACTGAACCATACAGTAGAATTGGTTCGAATAATGATGATGATGATAATGATGAGGAGGGGAAGAGGAGGACAATGGTTTCAAAGTTTGGCACAGGGCCAACAGTTTTCGAGTGTATCGTTACTTCGATTACATCGACTCTATTACTTTACTGGTACTATGTCATCGATTCTGAAAAGATGAATGGCAAAGTTGACCTCGGCGTGTTTAGCATGGAATCGGAAGAAATACTGCTTAGCACTTCCTTCAGCATTGCGTTCGATATGCTAAATTGAGATAGATGTTTTTTTTAAATCTGGAAAGATTGAAGGCAAAGTTGACCTTGTTGCAATGCGAACTCAGCATGTGAAGAGACTAATAATACAGTACAAGATTTCTATACCACGCTCTTACCTCCCTGTTGAATCACCACCACCGAAAAGAAAATACTGTTGTATTTGATAAATCCTTATACTTTAAAAGTCATAAGTGATTGTTATTTTAAATATGAATCAGTAATGGCCATAGGTATAAATTTCAATTAGCGTTGTGTAGAAGAAAATGACGTTAACATGTACTTTATAAATGGCGGAAATAGGTGATATATCATTGCTTTTACTTCTCGGGCAGATGAACTTTGTGTCATTAATCATTATATATAATTTAACACCTGAAAGCTGGATCTTTTTGATCTTTGGGAATTAGTACGCAGGCAGAATTTTTGTGGATATGCAATATTTCATTGCTGGAGTTTAACCGATAAAACCGTTCGTTAAATTCATGCGGCTGTAGCAGGATCTAACGAAAGACAAAGGCTGGTATAATGATCCAAATTTGTACGTTGACAAGGGGTTGATGGAGCAATGATCAAATGTATATTTATCGTCGATCCAACGGTTAGATATGGAAGACAAAATTTATCTCCAGTCACACATACACAAAAAAATAAACGGCTGAATATCATCATTAGTTTGCATTGCGTAGTCTGCCACATCCTGTTGTAAAATTAAACAGCGAAACATTCGCTACATATCCAGGAGAGAAGATATTCATTTAACATCTGTGTTAAGAAAAGACACAAGTGATAATATTATGCTTGACATGTTATCTATTGCTAAAAAATAGTTGGAGTAATCAAACATCTTCTTTGACCATAATTTTGATTAAGGAGAGCAAGAACTACAGAGAGTACACAATTTAAGCGTCAATAGCTTCACTGTGATCTGTAGCTTCCAAAGCGCTAGGGTAAAACCTGTACCTTAAAGAAACATGTGAGGGCTTGTGCCTCCATACATTGAAAACTATGATGTCGAAGTTAGAATATATTTCTTGTGAAGAGCATAGAATTACCCTATTTCTCATCTGAGATCAGGGAATAAAGGCAAAAACAATAATATAGTTTGGAGTAGAAGCTATACTGAGACTGAATTTTCCTATTTTCTATCTTCACTTTCAGGCGAAGGACAAAGCATAAAACCTAATACCACTCCTTAATGCAAATGATATTTATCTTCATCTATAAAACTATCAATGACAAATCTCGTCTTTGAGGTATTACATCAATAACCCATATTTAGCAGATCTATGTTCAAATCCACAATCAACCCATAATTATATCTAGAGCCATATTCTAAATGCCAAAGGATTTTAACAATTTTCGCAGTATTGTTCGTGAGACTCTAAATTCTCACTGTTATTTTGTAAGCATTCATTTCGCATAAATTTCAACACAGTGAATTTTTTTATGTTTAATGATATAAAATTTCCCTGCATCGATACCACATGTGATAAATCTGCCTGCCGGTAAAACATTCTTCAAATCACACTTCAATAATGTTGTTACATGGGAAAATACTTTCAAACTAAAGTTATGCGTAGACTAACTGAAGGAAAAAAAAGATATATTCATTACTAGAAATTAGGATAGAAATGGGGGATAAGCAAAAAAATTGAAAGACAAGCAATTCTTTCTACTATAGGCACAAGGCTTGAGATGCTGGGAGTGGAGGTGTAAGTCAATTACATCGACCCCAATGCGCAACTGGTACTTATTTTATCGATCCCGAAAGGAGAAAATGCAAAGGTGTCCTGGGCGTCGTTTCAACTCATAAAGTAAATGCAAACGAAGTTTGCATTTACTTTATGTTTGCATTTATGTTTGCATTTCACAATTCTACCAAATTCCTTGACCACAATGTGTTGATTATTTTTCAGATCCTGATTCTACACTGTTATTATGGTAAGCATTTAACTTACACAAATTCCAGCATAGATTCTTTCTTTCCATATTGTTATCAGCATAAACTTTAAAACAAAATTTCTCAAAAACTAAATCGTACTACAGAAAATCACGCACAAAACTTAATTGCAATTTACAATAGAAAGTTAACAGCGTTCCTTTCTTTTTATCTGTCTTTATATCTTTCTATGACTTTTACTGAATTTTTACTACTGTTTTTTTTGTAATATTTATCTGTTATTGTTTTCGTTTCTTACATTATCTTTATTTATTATTTACTAAGCGTTAATGTCATTCTTATTCATTCTTTCTATCACCACGCCGCCGCATTGTTCTACTAGGACATGAATTACAACGATGAATGCTGAAACAAACAGTAGTCACACAATTGGTGAGATATACTGATAGTTACTTACGTCATACATACGTAGTATTAGTCTCACGAGTATGTGTGCTCTTAAGAATACACTTATACACACATATACATACATACATATATATATATATATATACATATATATATATACATATATATGTATATATATAAATATATATATATATATGTATGTATATACAGATATTCATACAGACACACGTATATATCTTTTTTTATGTACAGAGAGAGAGAAATAGAGAGAGAGTGTGTGTATGTATATATGTGTATGAGAGAGAGAGAGAGAGAGAGAGAGAGAGAGAGAGATGAACTGGTGCATAAATATTCCAATAGATTTTCGTTACATCTAGAACAAGAAAATGTTTTCTATGTTTCGTTAACATAATTATCTAAACTCCATACGGATATGGCGTTTGTCGTATAATTTACAGTTTGGCAAGCAAGAAACATAGTCTCAAAATGAAATCAATTCATTTACTTTTTTTTTACTGCTGAAGTTCTTTATCGCTAAACTTACGTAAGCTGTGACGTCAGGCAAATCATTTCCGTACGAAATACTAAGAATTTTCTTTATAGAAGAACGAAAAAAAAAGATGAAAGGACATTTTGGATAGTGACACAAAAGACTAGACCACCACTCCCACTGACTACAAGCACTACAACAAAACAAAGAAAGATGACTGTATGTTGTACCTTGGAAAAAACTAGAAATGACATTAAAATCTTTAATAAATCAAATCCAGGATAAGAAAGTTTACGAAACGGCCGTTTCTTTGCCGCTTAAATTGTACCACTACTTCGACGATGACTTATTTGACATCAGACATTCTAACGTTACTCTCGTTCTCTTTCTCCTCTTCTCTTTCTCGCACTCCCTGTCTCATTTTCCTTACCCTCGTCTCATTTTTGTGTGTGAGCATATTTCTTTGTGTATAAAGTAAAGAATATGTGTGTCTCTGTTCTTCTCTCCTCCTTCTCTGTCTTTCTCTCACCCCTCTCTCTCTATCTTTCTATTTGTCTCTCTCTCTAACCATCTGCATGAGTATATTGCTATCCGCATGCCCGTGTGTGTTTGTGTGTGTGTCTGTGTGTGCGTGGATGTATGTGGTGTGTTTGTGTGTGTGTATGTGGTGTGTTTGTGTGTGTGTATGTCTGATGTGAGTGTTGGATACTCCAGCCTCAAAACATACAGACACATAAAATACAGGCTAAATGACAAGTCAGCATTCAATTAGCCGCGCCTGAACATATCATGTCCTCATAACATACTGACAGTCCGCCATTTTATAAACGAGATTGCTTCACGGCCTTTGAAACGTTTTCGTTACAGGTCGGCTTGATCAATGCTGAAAAGGAGATAAATAACGAAAGTAATTATTTTACATTCTGACATGAGATAATCAAATTTGGAAGAGGTATGTCGATTACCCAATAGAGAGAGAGATGCACACACAAAAGTTGCATGACCGAAGAAATGAGCCATTATCATTTTTACGAAGCTATAACGATTTTGAGAGCTCACCTGCTTAATAATCTCTCTCTCTCTCTATCTCTCACACACACACACACTCTCTCTCTCACACACACACACGCACACACACACACACACACACACTCTCTCTCTCTCTCTCTGTATGTATGTATATGTATATATATATAGAGAGAGATAGAAAGATAGATTTTTATATATATGTGTGTATATGCGTAAGTCTGTATGTATGTATAAACAAAATAAGAAAATGGAAAGTTTTGCTTTTATTTATTCTCCTTTACACGTGTTCAATTCTCTAATAGGAATCACAAAAATGTACAGTTATATAGCCGTGTGCAGAATTTCCTATTAGAAAAATCGTCGGACAGAAAATTTCATGTGTCTATATAATAACAGCTAATCCTTTGGGATTCCTTTTAAAATATGAAGCATGTGTAGTGTAAAGTTAGCGATATCAACAAATTTCCATGTTCCTATATTTGTTTGTTCAACAAGTCTGAAAGTAATATTTCCATAATCTACAATTTTCATGTGCATTTTAATTTACATAGATCAGTAATAAACGTTACGTGACTGCAATAATAGAATAAACAGATGTGCTTCAAGAAGAAACAGCTGGGATTTACCCTAAACAGCCAGCTAGCTAGATAGATAGATAGATAAAAAAATTAGATTCAGATGAATATGGTACTTACGTTGAGGCAGAAGAAATTAGTATTTCTTATTTTGTATATACATACAGACAGACTTACACAGATACACACACACATATGTAAGGTTTGCATTGCTCAAATAAATGGAGTCGCATGAAACAATCGTACTGCATTACCTCTGGATATCCTTGTTGCTTATTTTGATAGATAGATTGATAGGAAGAAAGAAAAATAGATAGATAGGTAGATAGATAGTAAGACAGAAAAGAACAAAGAAATGAAAAGAGAGAAGCATAAATATTATATATGCATACATATATACATATGCATAAATAAAGATACTATTATTAATAAATAATAATAATAATAATAATGATAATAATAATAATAATAATAATAATAATAATAATAATAATAATAATAATAATAATAATAATAATGCAAACGTCTAACAATCATAAAAACTTAAAAGGTAAATTTATAAATTTAAAATTAAGGGTACAGGTTAGTACCAACTTTGCTAGAAATAAAATTGGAAAAATTCTCAAGCTACGATATCACTAAAAATTTAACAGGGTGACGAAATCGAGATGCGTGTAAAGGATAGCCAACATGCCATTGCGAACAAAAAGCGCAAATGAATTTGCAGAAATACCCATCTCATGTGATTCCAAAAACTGAGGTACACACTAACTTCTCATCAGTGGCTCTTCCTGCCTGGGACTAAACTGATACCGCTCGGCATGCTTGTTAAAATCGTTGAAATTCTAGCGTTAAATTCAAAAGATAGAAGTGTATAATTATACATAAATAAAGATATTTCGACTCTTATTTCTAGCAATGCTGGTACTATCCTGTACCCTTAATTATAAACACGCACACACACATATATATACACATGTATATACATACATTCACACACATATATATATATTATATTATATTATATATATACACACACACATTCTCTCTCACTCTTACTCACACACATGTATGTATGTATTAGTATATGACTATGTATATATACTTGAACACAAACTTAGAGAAGATGAGGGAGGTGTATATATATATATATATATGTATATATATATATATATATAGGGAGGTGTGTACATAAAAAAACCAGAAATAATTTGTAGACGCTTTGTTTTATCGTCTGGGAATTGAGTAATATTGGACAACGGGACTGATACGGAAAAATTAATTAAATTAATTCAGTAAGAAATATTTAACTAGTAAAGAAGTTATAGTTTGATTTCCCAAGACAAACCAAGCTAAAAAGTTACGTGGTAACTATATCGATCAACAAAACTGGATTAACATACATACATACATACTTACATACATACATACATACATACATACATACATACATACATACATACATACATACATACATACATACATACATGCATGTATGCATACATTCACACATGCAAACATACATACATACACCATATACAGATATTATAAATGTATGTGTGTGTTTGCATGCGGGGGATGCGTATGTGCCTTTATTGATATTTCTGTTTTTGTATTGTGAGGCGACAAAAAACAATATGGAGTCTCATGGTTTCGATGATTACAGTTTTTACTTTTAATTAATGACGAAGCAACAGGCATGCTAACGACTATTCTGGGCTACTGTATGTATATATGTATGTATGTATTATGTATGTAAGTATGTATGTATGAATATATATAAACATGCATATATACAAACGTACAGACATACATACAGTATCACTGAATAGTCGTTAGCATACTTGTTATATATATATATATATATATATATATATATAATATATATATATATATATGTATATATGTATGTATATATATGTATATATATGTATATATATATGTATATATATATAGACAGAGAGAGAACGAGAGAGAGAAGGATAAAGGGAGATAAATGAATTGAGGGAGAGAGGATTACATAGATATACAGATAGTTAGATAGGTAGATAGATAGATAGATGGATAGATATGGTGTACGTAAGAATGTATTGGTAAATGTTTCTATTTCCAATCGAAGCAAAAGTTAATCATTACCGCTTCAATATTTAACTGTATTGTAAACGGAATTTTTCGCAATACTACGTCAATAGATTCTCTGATATAATCTTCTCTTGCAAATATAAGTTTCATTGCACATTTGCGTATAATGTAAAATATTAATATCTCCTCCTCCTTTAGGGTTACTCATTATATAAGAATTAAAATATCAGTTTATTTTCTTCTCGCAGCAAGTATTTTCCCCTCTGCTACCACACCCCTCTTCCTTATCTCGATGATTATCTCTACTTGCCGCTTCATCTGAACAATTGACATTTTCACTGATTTATTTTATACGTAAGATTTATTTCGTTACCACGTGACGTTCACATCCAGTAGATTGGTTCTAATGTTATCTACATCTCTTCTCTTCCTGATACATCTCTTCTCTCCTCCTTCTTTCCATCTTATGCTGTGAATATTGCTCTTCCTCTTATCACGTCTCTTGACAACCTTCATCTTTTATGATTTTGTTCTGCTTCATGTCTCTTTTCAGCCTTTTTGTATTTGCTAGCTCTACTAAAAGAATTGTTTTTGCCAATATTCTCTTCAAGAGGGAATCTGTACTTACTATACAATCTTCATGTGGCTGAGAAACAGTTCATACCTATGGCATTTTCATTATATCACCTGAAATTATGATTTTGTCGTAACTCTTGCCTTCCTGAAACGAACGTTGAGTCCAGATTTTACATAATTTCTTAATATTTTATTTTCTATTTATTGTGCTGTTTATAAGTATATATCCCAAGCATAACATTGTTTATCTGCATGAAGACTTCCGTAACAGATCGATTTTAATTTCCCTCATAGCCATTCTTGACGTTGTGGGTTTTGCCTTAGATGAAGATGTTCATTCAAGCACTACAATGCTTTCTATGTGTGTATCTAGCCCCCACCTATTTACTGTATACATATATGTATTTATGCATATGTATATATGTGTCCGCTCGTCTGTCTGTCTCTCTGCGTGTGTGTCTGTGTGCCTGCGAGTTTGTGTTTCTCAATAAATAAATAAATAACAAAATAAATAAATATATATATATATGTGTGTACAAGTGAGTTTGGAGGGATATATTATCTGGGCCGATACCGTATTAGATCTCAGTTCAGTTCCAGATATTCTTTGTTATATATATATACAGAGAGAGAGAGAGAGAGAGAGAAGAGAGAGAGAGAGAGAGATATACACACACACACACAACACACACACATATATATTTATATATATATATATATATATAGTTATATATATATATATATATATATATATATAATATATATATATATGCTGACTTGTACATCCACAAAATATATTTCATAGATGGATACAGATATCGTTGTGGTTAGCCCTCAACACTCTCGTACCACGTGATCACTGTCAGATTAAGGCATTGTGGTTTTTTTACACCAGCCACCGTTCAGGCTTGTCCCGTTCGTCTATCCTTCCGCCCGGTCTGTTAAGATTTTCAATTTTTCCTTTGCCCAGATTACTACGTTCGTCTGATAGTCAAAAGTATCCCTTTTGTTATTTATTTACGTTGTAATTGTACACTTATTTTACTTTTGTTGTATAGCCGAAAGGCGTTTGTCCATTGTATATGTATAATTCTTTTTCTGTTGCACTTGCATTATTATCTCATAACGTTACATTCGTCCGATATTCGAAAGACCATTTCTGTTATTTGTATAAGTAGAATACTTATTTTCCGTTCTATTTTATAGCCGAAAGGCGCTCTGTTGTACGTGTATAATTCTAGCTTTCTCGATACCAATTTCAGTATCCTCTATAAATGCTTTGTGTCTAGGGAAGGCGACGACAATACTTTGAGCGTTTTGACATGATTACAGACAGAACGACTTTTACAATCCCTTGCAGTCTCCGCTTTCGCTTCTGGATATCTCTTCCCTCTGACAGTCTGTCTACATCTTTCCACCGTATCTCCTCTCGTATAATTCTTCCTGTTTTCTTTCTCGTGTATCTTTTCTTTTCTTTTTTCTACTGCTCATCTTCAGCTTCTTACCTCTCTCTTCGCTCCCTTGCCCATGAGTCTATCATTCTATTCATCTTATACAGCTTTGTTTCCGGCTAATTTTCTAGGTTGGCTCTGACGAAGAGAGCATTAGTTTATCAAGTGCACTCAATTGTTCTCAGCCGATCAATTGATCGACGGAATAAACAGAACTATGAACGCACCAATAATGCTTTTCAGAAACAACTGTAAGACGAATTTCACGAATATATACATACATATATTTATGCCATATATGTATGTATGTATGCATGTATGTATGTATGTATGTATGTATGTAGGTATGTATGTAGGTATGTATGTAGGTACGTATGTATATATATATTGTTGTGTCTGGGGAGGGTCATTTACATTTTGTGCCTTATAATACTTCAACAAACGACCTCACATAAAGAAACTTGCAAACCAAATAAAAAAACGAAATCTATATATATATATATATATATATATATATATCGAGACCCCCCTTCGGTCATGAATGGCCATGAGATTGCACCTTGACGGTTACCCTCCGAGGGACAAGTCCGTGCAGGGTTGTTTATGGAAGACCAGCAGCCGCCCATGCATACCAGCCTCCCCTTTCCACGCCACTGATGTGGAAAAGGCAAAGGGGCCGATGCAGCTTGGCATCTGTGACGTCGCAACTCATTTCTACACCTGAGTGAACTGAAGCTACGGGAAATAAAGTGTCTTGATCAAGAACACAACACACAGCTCGGTCCGGGAATCGAACTCACAACCTCGTGATCTTTTATTTGATTCAATCATTAGACTGACGGCAATGCTGGAGCAATGCCTTGAAAAATTCTTTTTAATCCAATGAATCGACATATTTATGTATAATTACACATGCAGCGATATGCATGTATGCATGTATGTATGTATGTATGTATATATGTATGTAAGCATGTATGCATGTATATATGTATAGACAGATAGATTCATTGATAGATAGATAGATAAACCGATAGATAGTTGGATAGATAGATAGATAGATAGGTAGATAGATAGATAGATAGATAGATAGATAGATAGATAGATAGATAGATAGATAGATAGATAGATAGATAGATAGTTATTATTTACATAAACTGGTTATAAAGTAATGGAATCGAATCCAGAAAAACACTATCAGAAATAGGCCAACTACTTAACCGCCACTAGATATAGAATAAAACTTTAAAACAACAAAACGACACACGTTAGTCGCAAGCGATTACTGCAAGTGTTAGAAAGTTGGAGTGAAGAAAACTTGTGAGTTAGAAACTGTGAACGAGAAAACAAAATGATATTTGAAATCAACCAATGAAAACACTGTAATAGACCAAAGGCCCACACTTACGTATGTATAAAACGATTATGACGACCATTAGAAAAACAGAATTCTTCTTTACTGAATATGGCAAGGTCGCGATTGGTGAGTTAAATAAACAATATGTTCTGTTGACAAAATAGAATCTTTTTAACAAGTGTATTAATGCTTACGTATGAGCGTGTGCGTGCGCGTTAGTGTTTGAGTAAGTGAGACAGTGAGTGAGTGAGATTGTGAGTGAGTGAGATAGATAGAAAGAGAGAGAGAGAGAGAGAGAGAGAGAGAGAGAGAGAGGACGTCAGTGTTTATGCATATGTGAACAAATATATTTCTACACATTCATATATGTGCAAAATGTGCCCTTGCTCACGCAATCTTACGTTCACAGACACACACAGACACACACACACACACACACAGACACACACACACACACACACATATATATGTGTATATATATATATATATATATACATATGCATATATGTATACATATATATTGCTTAAGATTTCTTCTCATGCAAAATAACCCTCTCCTGCTTATAGACGATAGCATTCAACGTGCAACAGGGATAGATAAAAATAAATGCGTCCTTTTAAATCCTAGCCAGGCTCATGGGCCCGGTTTCCCGGTTTCTATGGTGTATGTGTTCCCAGCTGGACGGGACGCCAGTCTATCGTGGCGTTAGTCATTTTTGCCAGCTGAGTGGACTGGAGCAATGTAAAATGAAGTGTTTTGCTCAAGACCACAACGCGTCGCCCGGTCCACGAATCGAAACCAACGTCTTACGATTATGATGCTCACACCCTAACCACTAAGCCACGCGCCTCCACGCGAAAGAGATACCTATAGAATAATTTAGGGCTACACGAGAAAGACGGACCAATCAACGGAACAGAATACCACTTTCATTAACACGCAATCCGCATCATCAAAACAAATTTGCCAATCATGAAACAAAGTGAAAAACTGAAAAAAACATATTAACTAATCAAACACTTATCTTAAGCAAAATGCAATCACATGACCTAAAGAAACTATTAACAATGGCACAATTCAACTTGAACAAACAGGATATATAACATTCACAGTTTTCAAGTGTATTGGTAACACATGTGGAATTTACCAATACATGCATACGGGTTGATCCATTAAAACAAAAAATGGAACAGATTTTCGCAAATGCAGATATGAACTGCAAAAGCAGAAGTTTTATCTATCGCATTAAATGCCTGAATTGCGAGGAACTATATATTGGTGAGATAGGGAATGCATTATAAGACTGCCCAGGAGTTCACGGACAACAAATCCGGAATACTAAATTTCGCCAGATTCCATTGAGTGAACATATAGATACATGTGGTCAGAAAATGTTTCTAAGTTGTCCTTTCCATAAACTACGTGACACAAGAGAAGTTGGAAGAAAGATAAAAAGGAAAACGGTTTATTAAAATGTTCAAACCTGCTCTGAACAGAAATAACAAAATTAATATAACTACTAATGATGTGGATTAAAGAATATTTTTAACGTATGAATATAACCAAATTACAGAAGACTCGCACCAATTAAAATAAAAACGATCGAATTTGGAAAATATACAAAAACCTAGTTAGCCGTCCACAGTTTCACTATATCAGCTACGGTGATCACAATTTTGTGACCTGTAGGCTGGACTTAGATAAGTTCCATAGACAGGGATCCAGCTGCTGGTAACTTAACACGTCACTTTTGGCTCATATGGAGTACAGGAGTCGGATTAGACAGTTCGTGATGAGGGCATTGTGTGGTGCCATCATTAACAACAAATGGTGGTATGCCCCCAAAAGATACATAAAATATGAGTCTATTAGGTGTAGCGAAGAGTTAGTGGCTAAGAAAAATAGAGTTGAAATGGCTTTAGTTAGGGCCTTAGATGAAGCACTGGAATCTGACTCCACACTCCGAGTTTTCACCTAGATAGATTGATAGATAGATAGATAGATAGATAGATAGATAGATAGATAATTAGTTTTAAAATACTGAGAAAAAGACAAGTAAAAACAACTCGAGGACTTGGTACATGCAAAATATTAATAAGACGCTCAGAGAAGGGAAGAAAGAGTGGTTGTCTTACGCTTCGAAGAAAGCTCTTCTTTGGAAACAGGAGCCATAGGGAAGTCCAAATGAAAAGAGTGAGGAGGAAAAAAATCGCCAACAGTCAACATGAAGTTACATTTTGGAATATATATACACGGTGTGTGCGTGTGCATATATATATATATATATATATATATCATATATATATATATATATATATATATATATATATATGGCTGTATGGTAAGAAGCTTGCCTCCCAACCATATGGTTCGGATTCAATCCTACTGCATGGCAAATAGGGCAAGTGCTTACTTCTATAGTCTCGGCTAAGCCGAAGCCTCGTGAATGGATATAATAGACGGAAACTGAAAGAAGCGTGTCGTATATATATATATATATATATATATATATATAGAGAGAGAGAGAGAGAGAGAGAGAGAGGAGAGAAAGAGAGAGACAGCTCTATACATATTCATATTTGCGTCTTTGTTCCTCAACCATCGCTTGACAACCGCTGCTGGTGTCAGTATGTCTCGATAACCTAGCAGTCTGGCAATAGAGACCCATAAAACAAGTCCTAGGCTTACAAAAAATAAGTCCTGGGGTCGATTTCTTCGACTAAAATCCTTAAAGTCGGTGCTCCAGTATGACCGCAGTCAAATGACTGAAACGTGTAAACGAATACGTAATAAAAGAAATACAAAAATTTATCTGTGTGTGTTTGCATGTATGCTTGTGTGTATGTATATCTATCTATCTATCTATCTATCTATCTATCTATCTATCTATCTATCCATCTACCTATCTATCCATCTACCTATCTATCCATCTACCTACCTACCTATCTATCTATCGATCTATCTATCTATAGATAGATAGATAGATAGATAGATAGATAGATAGATAGATAGATAGATAGATAGATAGATAAATAGATAGATAGATAGTGGGTCAGGGCATTACTTATTGAACGTCCCTCGTATGTATGTATGTATGTATGTATGTATGTATGTATGTATGTATGTATGTATGTATGTATATATCCATGTATGTATGTATTCCCGTATGAGATCCATTCCTGAATATGTCAAACTCTTTCAAGCGAGATATTTATTAATTTCAAAGGAATATGGCTGCTATTCAATGTCTCGCACAAATAAAGACAAGAGATTAAAGACAACAAATGTTTTAAGCCTTGTTAAATTTATATAGTTATGTCGACTTATAATCGTATTGGTGAAATCCTTAAGAAATCTTTTAACACAGCCTATCGACATACTGAGCGCCAATGCTATCTTTAAACAATCACATCGTTAAACATTTGAAAAGTTTGTTTGTCACTCGATTTGTGGAAGGGAAGAGTACGTAGAATGCTTGCATTTTACACACGTATCTGAGTAGAGGTATACTTTAAATAATAATGAAGATTTGTGAATTACACACGGAATAGAGAGAAAGGTAACAGGAAAATTATTACGAATCGACAGAGCTTAGAACAGGGTGGATAGGAGCAAAAGTAAACGAACAGAAGAAGAAATGCGCTCGCGTGTGTGTGTGAGAGAGAGAGAGACATAGAACAATACATAAGATAGATAGAGAGAGAGAAGAGGGATAGCGCCAAAGGAACTACGAATTAGTCGTTGTTTGGGTATTTGGTATGTGCTAAAATTGCTTAAAATGCTATCTACTTAGAATGTCCGTCACAGAGGTGAATATTTCATAGCTATCGTGACAGATTCTAATCCGAGAATTATGATGTGAATTTATCGCACCAAATATTTGTGATTTTCTTTTTGTTGTTCAGATAACAAATGTCAATTTAAAGTGAGAAAAGAAGTGCGTCACAATATTTTGAAATTATTTCCAATTATTTCTTCCTGGTTCCAATATTTCTAAATTTCTAAGTCAGGTTTATTTCCATAAATACGTTATTCATAGTATGTCTGCATGCAATAAATATATCGTTCTAAGTCTGAATATACGCGCAAAAACACAGATATAAATACATAATTACACACACCACACACACACACATACATATACACACACAGACACATTCACACATATATACATAGATAGATAAATAGATGGACCGATAGATAGATTTTAAATATAAGTATATGCATATATATGTGTGTGTGTATATGTATACATATATGTGTATACAGATATATATGTATATATATATATATGTGCATATATATATATATATATATATATATATATAATATATATATATATATATTCAGGAATGGATTTCATATGTAAATGCATACATGCACACATACATACATACATACATACATACATACATACATACATACATATACTATATGTATATACATGTATATATATATATACATATATTATATGTATATATTTATACACACCCACACACACACACACACACACACACACCACCCCACACACACATATATATATATATGTATATATTTATACACACACCACACACCACACACACACACACACCACACACAACCACACACATATAATATATATATATATATATATATATATATATATATGTATATATATAGTGTATACAGGGTTTTCGAGATTAAATTGACGATTTTTACGTCTTGCTTTCCAGGAAGATTTTGATGATATGTAAAAAGCTGAGGAGATTAAAATGATTAATTTGTAGGTGAGAAAAAAGCTAGTTGACATGGAGTACCTGTAGCCATCTAATCATGTTACATGTGTCAATGATTAGCATCAGGTATTAAAATCCTGAGATTATGACTGCTGCTCAAAGCTTTGTGAACACGCTCAAAGGTGTAGAACTTGAACGATATGGACAGCGTTAAAAACAATTTCTCTCAAACTTTGATGGTCTTCAGGTGTGTCCCGAATTACAGTAACGGTGTTTATGCCGAACCGCTAAGTTACGGGGACATATTACACCATTACTGACTGTCAGGCGGTGTTGATAGGTAAATACAGGCCGTTACGCCTCTATTAACGGATTGTTCTCATTTATATTTATGTACGTTTTTAGAAATATACCAGATGATATTATACAAGCCTTAATTGTTTGCTTTTCACGGAGCCTATTTTATGGAGAGCAGCGTTCCAGTGACTATGAAGACTGTAACTTCACACTCCTCATATCTGTGTTCTATACATTTCCTGAAATTCGAATAATTCGGTGTGAACCACAGTGATATGCGGCTCTATAAAAACACATCACTCTTGGGAATCACCTGTGACAATATTTGTATATTAAGAATAATGCGTTGCGTGTCATCAGTGATCCCCCGGATCAGTAACGTGCTAAACTGTGCGTCCCCAAAGTCCATCCCCTCCTCACCGTGGTGGAGACGCTGGCAACGGGTAGTGTCAGAGCTATGCCGTCGGGAACTTCGGTTCCTGGTAGAGCCACCCAAGGGGGATTGTTCTGACACCGAGTGGTATTAGAGCCACAACCCTGGTGAAAATCCTCGGAGTGCCTGTTTCGGCAACCGGCGGCTCCTCGGTCGTTCTGTCCCTGCGTCTGCGGACAATCTGCGGCAAACAGGATGTCTCTACATGCGGGATTGTTGGGGACCGCTTGTGAAATCCACATATTCCCACGAAACTTCTTCCATGAATTCTCAATGGCGAATACAATGGAAACATCGGCCTGCGCCGATGGAACCGTGATTGGCTCGCTATCTCCAGTGAACTAGCGCAGGACCGTCGTGCGTGGGCTGCCATGGTTCGAGATGCCTCGAGGGTGGTAGAAGAAGCCGACTCAACACGCCCAGGGTGAATATCTCAACAAGTACAAGTACAAGTAAGTAAACTAGAACGGATGAGGATTTCGGATGTGAGTCAATATCTTTTATCTTTTATCTCTTACTTGTTTCAATCGTTTGAGAGCGGTCATGCTGGGGTGTCACCTTGAAGGTTTTTTTTTAGTCAAACAAATGAACGTGTTTTTGAAACCTAGTATTCATTCTATCCTTCTCTTAAGCCGAACCGCTAGGTAATGGTAACGTAAACCCACCAGCACCAGTTGTCAAGCGGTGGTGGGGAACAAACATCAACACAAAGATACACACTCATGCACAGACACATGCGTGCACACACATATACAGATAGATAGATAGATAGATAGATAGATAGATAGATAGATATAGATAGATAGATAGATAGATAGATAGATAGATAGATAGATAGATACGATGGGATTTTTCCAGTTTTCCTCTACCAAATTCGCCCACAAGGCTTTTGACTGTCAGTAGAAGACATATGCATAAGATTCAACGCAGTGGGACTGAACCCGGAATTATATGGTTAGGAGCAATCTTTTAAACAGACAGCCACGCCTACTTATAAACTTACAAAACAAAGCAAACTTCACGCAGTTTTTCCTCTGATACCCTTAAAAAACAAAAAACAAAAAAAACGCATCATTGATATATAAGAGAACTTTCGTATAATTCTTGCATTTTACACAGATAGCTGCGACATAATTCTCGTCACCGTATCTCAATATAATGGCTTCGAGATATACCTACAACTGGCTTCAATATCCGCATTAGTTTTTGAAATTCTTTTCTTTATTTATAAGTTCTGTTCTTTGGCGCATAGATTTCGAACATAAGAATTTGTATTATCGTCGTATAGAAATATTCGCTATATTCTTTATGACATAAAGAGATATATGGCTTGAGATATATCTTGATCTGTGTCATGAAAATATTAAGATATATGCTATAATCGCACACATGGTACACATATATTTATGTATACGAGTGTCTGCGTGTTTGTACGTGTGTGCATGGCAACCAAAATATTCATAAAAAATTATATATCTGTGTCAATGTAAATATATATATATATCTTGGAAGTGAGTATACGTTAATATGTATATAGGCACATTTATGGTATTATGGACATACAGACCTATATATGCAATTGGTGATGAGTGCGTGTGTACATATATAAGTATAAATACGTATACATACATACATATATATAGCATAATATACATACATATATATATAATATGTATAATATTATATATATATATATATATATATATATATGTATGTGTGTGTTGTGTGTATACACATATTTATATATATCCACATATACATATAGATATCCGTATATATGCATGTATGAGTTTAGACATACACGCACACTAACACCACACACACACACATACACACACATACATACACACACAACACACTACACACACCACACACACACACACACCACACACACACACACACCACATAGATATATATTATATATTATATATAAATATATTTATATATATATAAATGAGTCAACTAGAAAAGCTCAAGCTTTATACTCTCCAACGCTGCTGTGAGCGCTAACTCATGTGCATGATGTGGAAAATATTTCATCAGCATTGCTCAGATGATGTTGGCCTTGCCTTTAAGATACACCCAAGACTTCGGCCCCGTGCTATTCCCAATACACCGTAAATCATACTCGTATTACAGAACAAGAATACGGCACAATTGTTTCACCTCAATTGGCCCCGTTGTCTTTAACATTACGCCAAAACTCATTAAAGCAGAAACAGACGCGATAAAGTTCAAGAACACTTAGGACAAATTCTTTCAAAAAATCCCGGATGACCCTCCTATACCCGGATATGTCACCATAAACAATAACTCTCTCCTCGAATTGGCCATGTTGTCCGATTCCTGATTTGAATGTCTTTGCCGGGTTGTGCTATTAAGTTAGATATGGCGTGGGCCAATACTGACCGAAAACCATCAAGGTATCAAAGTATCAAAATAAACACACACACACACACACGGACACAGACACACACATACACACACATATATATATATATCACGCGTGTGATATATATATATATCACGCAAACGTATAACTCCTTGTATGTCTAGCAGGTAAAATTCGATGAAAATGGGGATCGCTCTATAGGCAGCACAAACAGCAACTTTACACCTGAATTGAGAATCACCCACACACACGTGATTCCTCAGTGTAGCGGTATGGGACACCTTCACAGACTTATATGGCCACAGCTAATATTACCAACCACAGTGTACAAGGAAACCTAATGAAGTTGGCGCACAAGCTAATTCAATCTATGCTCTATGTATGTATGTATGTATGTATGTATTTATGTATGTATGTATGTATGTATGTATGTATGTATGTATGTATGTATGTATGCAAGGTCGGGTCGTTGGTGACTAAACCGGCAATACCACCAGGCTTGCTTGGTGAGCAGGGTGTTTATTGGACACCCTGCGGGATAAAAAGCAAAACCCGTCAAAGGGCGGAGGAACTCTTGAGAGTCAACAGCCATCCAATAAATGTCTTAAGGCTGTATCATGCGTGGGGACATAGAAATAATCGGACTGAATAACCGATAGCGCGGTTAAACCATTGGGAGTGAAGGACTACTAGACTTTGTTAGGGCATCCTTCAAGGAGAAGGTCACTCAGGTAACTGGGATAACTCCCACATAAAAGCTGCGGCTCAGTGGTTACCGATGATGTTGACTTGTTCTTCTTTTCGGTTTATGGCTGCTGTTGCTTAGTGAGTGGGATTGGCTCAGTGCACAGCCTTTCCTCACTTTAAAAAAAATGTTCTTGCACAGGCATTGCACGATAACAACATTGATCAAGCTTCGTGTAATGGCTATACTCAATAACGAGGGGGCAGCCACTATGTATGTATGTATGTATGTATGTATGTATGTATGTATGTATGTATGTATGTATGTATGTATGCATGTATGAATGTATGTATGTATGTATGCATGCATGCATGCATGTATGTATGTATGTATGTATGTATGTATGTATTTAAGTATGACTGATAGATCGATTGAATGATTGACTGGTTGATTGATAGATAGTTATCAATCTACAAGTGATAGATATGTATCCATCGACTATAGAGAGTGATAGCAGAGTTAATATTTTACTACCTTAATCTGTTCAATACAGCCATTTTGAAACCAAAAATGTTACCTTTGTTATCTCATAAACTTTCGTTCTGCCAACCGCAACCACCCCATAATCGCTTGCTACTATGTCGCTCTTCTTAGCCCTAGTCTCATCAAACATCAATTACTCTTATCAGTATAAAGCCAGTAATTTGTTAATTAAATATAGCGAGTTGTAGCCAAACTTCTATCTTCAAATAGGCGCTAATGATGTAAGTTCCACAAGATTTGTATCATTATCTGAATTCCTTCTTTTTTTCCCCTTTTCGTTATCGTTAAATTAAATTTTGTGGTGTGAAATATCTAACGTATAGAATTAATCAAATAATTCTTTTGTTTGGTTTCAAACGTGGGATTACACTTTAAATGTATTATACTTTCATTTAAAAATCTATGATACAGATTAACATAAAAAGAATGCGGTAAAACCTGTAGAGTGTGCTCTTAAATGAACGAAATTGATACAATTATATCCTTGAATTTGTCGCTAGGTGTTGTAACACCAGATGCATTTTGGGTGGATTTATTAGAGTTCATGTTACGGCATGGGTTTGGGCCGTTTGTAGTTGATACCATAGATTCGGGTACTGTGCTTGTCTTTAAATTTATCGACAGACGTAGATGAAATGCATAACTTGGCAGGATTTAGAAGGAAACTGTGTGGAATCCCCTCGCATTTTATATATACACACATATATACATATATATATATATATGTATGCATGTATATGTATATATATTTTATATATATGCATATATATACATGTATATATATACATAGATATATATATGTATGTATATACATATACATATACATACATGCAAACTCACACACACTTACATATGTATATATACTCTTTTACTTGTTTCAGTCATTTGACTGCTGGAGCACCGCCTTTAATCGAGCAACTCGATCCCGGGACTATATATATATATATATATATATATATATATATACGGAAATAATATTATTCTAAAACGCATGATAATGCTAATAATATAACATGAACAGGATAAAATCTGTCGGCGGCCAGCCATGGAACTTTTTTACGTAGGCAAAGAGAGAAACAATGGATCAACATGACTCAGATTTTTACCTATGAAGGTTATTTCAACGGACCGATCTACTTGGTAAAATTATTAATTAATTGACTGATTAATTAATTTGATTAAATAATTTTACCCTTGTATTATTAATTTGAAATTATAATTTACTCCATGATAGAATACTGTAGTTTTCTGCGGTACTGCTCGCAACATACACGTGGGTACAGGGGATGCGCACATTCGGCTGTGTATACTTTGTAAGTCTTTGTTGCACGATGTCGCTCGATCGTGTGCATATTTAACCGTAGCACTTTCAAATTTTATTATTGGAAATGCTACACTGAAGAGAGAAGTAAGTAATTAAGCACTTTAATCTCGAAATGCGTCTGTAGCTCATCAGAGTCGAGTTGATTCGTTGTTTTTCTCTTTGCCTACGTAAAAAAAGGTGTCTTACTGTCGTACGGATTCTTACAGTAGTAGAAAAGGAATATTTAACTCTTATTTCTAAATTCGGTATGTGGTGAAGCAATTAGCTGACCCCTAATTATAATTATGTTTATAATATAATATCTATATATATATATATATATATATAAATATATATACATATACACACACCACACACTAACATATGTATATATATATATAATATATATATATATATATATATATATATATATATATGTATAAGAGAACAAAGTGTATGTTCACCGCTATATATATAAAAAATACAAAATCGGACAAGAACGCTTTCCTTGGGGCTGGCCAGATTGGAGCAATCTCAAAATCAATCAGCCAAAATTGCGAAGTTGATCCGGTTCTTGACCGAGGATAAAAGGTGTCGAACGACCCGTCCTTGGTTTTTTTGTATCGTCTATCTGGATATTTTGTTGTCCCTTTTTGTATCATCTAGTTGTCCGGATGTTTTGCGTTCTTGTCCCATTTTGTATTTTATTATATATATAAATATATATATATGCTGGAGAATATGCTTCGCAGCATTTTATTCTTTTTCACCTTCTGATGTTCAAATTCCTGCTGAGGTCGATTTTGCCTTTAATTCTTTCGTGAGACGATCAAATAAGTGCCAGTCAAGCGTTGGAGTCGATGTAATTTCATTTATTCCATCTTTTTGGCGAAATTTGATTTCAATATGTTATTTTGGGACCAGTAAAGTCTGAGTTCTCTTTATGAAATACCCACATCACATTTAATAGTGAGGCGTTTCTAACATCCACCCACCTGCTCTTCCTCCTCCTCCTCCTCCTCCTCCTCATCATCATCATCATCATCATCATCATCATCATCAACAGCAACAACAATATCAGCATTATCACTTTAGGCATTATCATCATCGTCTCATAGCCGTTATCGTCGTCATTGATTTCTGTCGAGTTGTTGCGTCTGTTGTATGTTATTGTAGTTCGGGAAATGCTAATCAAGTCTCGAAGCACTACAGTGTTATCATACTGTAGTGCCTCGAGAGTCGGCTAGCATTCCTTGATTTCTTGCTGTGAGTGCTAATACCTGCCCCTGGCCACGGCAAGTTGTGATGTATTCATTCTGGATTTCTGTAGACACACACACACACACACACACACATATGTATGTATATATATATATATATATATATATATATAGAGAGAGAGAGAGAGAGAGAGAGAGAAAAGAGACAAAGAGAGAGAAAAAGAAATAGTCAGACATACATACGGACAGACAAACAGGCAGAAGGATAGACAGACAGACAAACAGATAGATAGATAGATAGATAGATAGATAGATAGATAGATATAGATATTAGATAGATAGATAGAAGATAAATAGATACAACATACATTACATACATACTACATACATACATACATACATACATACATACATACATAGAAGCATGTTTGTACAGAAACAATTTTTTTCTTTTCTGAAGAGTATGTCAGAATTTGTAAGGTTATTCTCAATATTTACCTTTACTTTTATTTGAATTCAGCGAGTAATTGTGGCTGTACTGGTGCATCGCCTTTAATCCGATTGATTTTTATACCAAACCCAATTCTCAACCCACTCTTAGGAACTGTTTCTAATGAATTAGCGAATTGGTTGGGACTGCACTTCTTTGTGTTTCCTGCCGCCATGTGAGTGCTACTGGTGCCCCTCATAAACTTTTTTTCAATTTGTTTCGACAGAATGCTGTAAAGTTATGAATCCTTCAAAAACACATATTTTCCTCTTTGTCATGTTATTCCTCAGACGTTCATGTGGCACCGGTTGTGAAACGGTGATAAGGAACAAATACAGACCCAAAGATACACACACATACACACACACGCGCACACACTCACACCCCCCGTATATATATATATATATACATATATATATATATATATATGCATGTATGTATGCATATATATATATATATATATATATAAATATGAATAAATAAATAAATGGAGTTGAACGAAGATGTTAATAAAATTATTTTACTTTCGACATATGCTTCGAAGACAACATGGTTTTATTTTAAAGGAATAAACGGTGTAAAATGCAATCTTCTCATCAACAACAAGACATTATAACAGTTACGATGACTGCCTACATGATAAACAGAAAGTCATTAAGTATTTTAAAAAACCGTTAGTAAATTTGACGTCAAAGGCAGATAGGAGGACGAGAAGGGTTAAAGGAATAATAAGTACAGAACAAATAGAGAGGGATACGTTGATTTAAAAAACGTTCAAAGGCTTAGAAATAGACTTCTCTATTGAAGTAAAGTGCAAGTTAAACTAACTGTTCAAACTATAAAGACTGGCGAAATCACTTATATGAGTAAAATGTATGTTTCTGCCAGTGTTAACATTTGTACGATTTCTCTGTAAGTGAATATAAAAGAGTTCAGAGTTGCAAATGTTACAAAATCTCTTGCCCTTATCGAAAGGAAAGGATACGGGCAGTATGAAGCAATCTAACTTAAAATCTTTATTGTTGTCTTTAAGATGCCAAACCAATTTACTTAGCTCTGTACTATGGCGTGTTTTGCTAGCCCTAACTGATGAATAATGATCTGAAATTCTCTTGGATAACTGGGAAGTGGACGCGCCTATGTAGACTCAGAGTACCAGTGTTTGAATAAAGCTGCTTTGATCCATATTTATACACACACACGCACACATACACACACACATACACACACACACACACACACACACACACACACACACACACATAACAGGTTTATTTCATTTTAAGTGTACCATATCTATCCATTCACAAAACTATAGTCAGCGTGAGGATATAGAAGAAGGGACTAGCCCAAGGTGCCTGGCCAGGGGCAGATATTAGCACTCACAGCAAGAAATCATGTGCCTGGGACTGCACACAGATCCATGTGCCAGGGAAGCAAACTTCCTGCCACACAGCCAGGCCTGCGCCATGAATATTCTATGGACATTGTATCTAAATAGACCTGATTATTTCCAATGAAAATTGAGAGTGCGGAAGTTATACCAAATGTGGAGACAAAGAGAGGATTCCAGCAATTTCGTGGGAGATGTAAATTGATTGCATCGACCAACTACTCAACTCGATCACGAGAGAATGAAAGATGAAGTAGACTTCAGCGGAATTTGAATTCCGAATTTGAAGACGGACGAAGTACCACCAAGTATTTTCCCAGACGTGTTAAAAATTCTGCCAGGTCACCACCTTTCAATTAGACATGATTTTATCTATTTATTTATGTGTCTTTTTCAAACCTAGCCAGGCTCGTGGGCCCAGATTCCCGGTGTCTGTGACGTATGTGTCCCGCCCACAGGTGGACGGGACACCAGTCCATCGTAGCGTTTCTCAAGAAACAGGAAGAAAGAGTGAGAGAAATTTGGGGCGAAAGAGTACAACAGGAGCATTAGATGTTTTCGCGCAATAAACCACACAACGCCCGGTCTGGGAATCGAAACTGCGATCCTCCGACCGCGAGTCCGCTGCCCTAACCACTGGGCCATTGCGCCTCCACAATTAGACATAATATTGGATTCAAATTTTGGCACGGTCCAGCAATTTCGGGAAGGAGATACGTCGATTGCATCGACCTCAAAGCTCAGTTTTATTTATTTTATCGATCGCGAAAGGATGAAATTCAAACCCGACAACCGCAGAATTGAAACTCAGAACTGAAGACAGACAAAATACTGCTAAGCATTTTCCCCGTCATGCTAAATATTCAGCCACCTCATCGCCTCACACTCAGACATAATCCTTTCTACTATAAGAACAAGGCCTGAATTTTGTGGGAGAGGTGTTAGTCAATTACATCGACCTTAGTGATCAACTGGTACCTATTTTATCGACCCTTCACAATCAGACCTAGTATTTATAGTTTTGACGATAGACGAAATCTTTCGTTAAAACTCTACGGTCATTGCTTGCACAAAAATATACATAAGACGAATGAGTCTTACTGATGAGCTCATCCCGTAAATAATGTTGGGTCATTCTATAAGTAACACAGTTTTTCAGTTGCATGAACTAAAAGTCGGAGGGTGACGGGATAAAATACACGCATCAACTTGTAATAAAAACAGGGAGTAATTTTACCTTGAACTTATTCTGAGTGCAAGTTTTGAAGAGTGCAGTTCGATTTTAACAGTTATTTTTTCAAAGCTATAATGCAAGTGACAAAGGAGCCTTCTCGGTATATTTTGCATTTTGATTTCAATAAAGGCAACAATGCAACGGAAAGTGCGAGGAATATTAATGCAGCATATGCGGGTTGGACATAAGCGTAAACCGGTACCAACGGTGGTTCCAGAAATTCCGAAACGGAAACTATAGCCTAGAAGATAAGCAACGCCCTGGAAGATGTGTAGAGCTCTACGAGGACGTCTTGCAAACCCTGCTGGAACAAAATTACATCTTGACTGTTGTGAAACTAGAAGAGAAGCTTGGATTTGGTCATTCAACCATTCATCGACAGCTGCGTGCCATCTGAGAAATTAGCAAATTGGATCAATAGGTTCCTCACGAACTTTCCAAGTCTAATCATACGTAGAGAGTGAATGTGTGCTTTTCTTTGCTGCTACGTCTCACAAATGAATCTGTTTTGGGACCGAATACTGACTGATGACGAGAAGTGGGTTCTCTATAAAAAATGTCAAGCACTGAAGAGAGAGGATAGCGAAAGGAGAAACACCAGCATCCCAAGCTAAAGAAGGTCTTCACCCACGTAAGGTATTGTTATCGTATTGGTGGTATATGAAAGGTTTACAGGGCAGCGAGGTGGCAGAATCGTTAGCACGCCGGGCGAAATGCTGAGCGGTATTTCGTCTGCCG